>NC_135222.1:23774048-23784048 GCF_052324685.1 Brachyhypopomus gauderio | reverse complement strand
GCCCTGCATCTGCCTGGGAAGTGGACAAGACTCCAGCATGGAGCACTGCCCCTTTTAACATGGAGTAATGCAAATTCACCACAGGGGGCGCCGGCTGGGTGAGAGACGCTGCAGACACCAGGCTTCTCATGGGGAAGTGCAGAAGAAGAGCACAAACTGGCACTCTGCTGGTCTTAAAATAGCTGAAATACTGTAAACAGTGGAAAGTAATCTAATGAAAAATAAGTAGAACACAGCAGAAACTGCACCGTTTTGGGGTTTTATGTGACGTGTGTTCTCAGACCATCCTCAAATTTAGAAGCACACCCAAGTCTGTGATGCAATTATCTCTCTCTCTCTCTGTGTGTGTGTGTTTGTTTCATGACTGTCTCAATGCGGGGATCTTCGGACACTCGATTCTCAACTTGGAATCTGCACAAACACAGAGTTACATCTACTCTTGGATCGGTAGACTCTGTGTGTACACACTTGTGAAGGTGTGTGCACGCGTGTGTGTGTGTGTGTGTGTGTGTGTGTGTGACTATCCCTCTCCACAGCAGTGAGCAGATATCCACGAGTGAATGGACACCATCAGAGGTTATTGATGTAGCAGGAGAACTCAAGAGTTAAATGGAATGGCCACTCCATTATCGGCTCCAGCAGTCCACGGGAGACCGTCACGTTTTAAGTGTGACAAGACAAGGGCTGAGGCGGTGGGTGGGGGCGAGGGTGGGGGCGAGGGTGGAGGGAGGGGTGCTGTGGCCTGTGCACAGCCTCCAATTTCAATTAAAGTGGAGCAAAGTAGCCAGCCTGCATGGATGGAAGCTGCCACTCACCATGGGGTCATCGCACGCTCGCTCGCTCGCACGCACGCACGAGAACCGCTTCACCTCCGAGGAACACAAACCTGCAATCCCCACAGTTAATGACTCGCCCAACATTTGACTTATCAAAGGTCGAACAATGATAGATCCCCCAGCTGGCATCTGCGTCAAGGTTTGCTTTGTGGTCTGTTTTGTTCGTATGTGCATGTGTGGGGTTTTTGTTTTGGGTTTTTTTTTTTTACAGACATGTTACGAGTTTGTTTTCCAAAATGCAACAGAAATAGATTTTAATATCCTTGTAATATTTGCATGGAACAAGTTTCCACTGGTCATATTGGATTTTTTTCCCCCTTTGCCTGTTTTTCCAGCAAAGACGTTGGTTGTATGAAGTTTGTTATTATAGGTTTATTGCATACATTTTCCAAGCTTATTGAGGTGGGAAGAGTTTTCATTATGTTCTCCAATAGAGGAGAAAAATATTCTTATTTGGCTTTAAGTGGGATAAATGTTGCCTACGTAAACTTTGCCCATATTAGTTTTCAAAGTATTGATCAGATGTGCTTTACAGTGTCCCAAAGATAGAGAAGCAATATCACCAGCAATAACAGCTGATTCTGTTCTAATGCAAAGCAAACACAAGAAAACACATGGCTGCAACAACACTAGGAGTAAAGATCGCTTGCGCGCACACACACACACACACACACACACCCCAACACACATACAGACCACGCACAGACCAACATACTCGCTAACATACAAACACACACACACACACACACACACACACACACACACACGTAGACAAACACTCACAGACCAACAAACGCACACACAAACACACACACACGCACACACAAACGCACACACACACGCACACACAAACACACACAAACACACACAAACACACTCCCACACAGACCGACATACACACACACTTTTACTATTTTATAAAATTCCCCACAAGACAACATCTTTACTCAGGTATTTCTGCAAAGTCACAGAATCCGAATGCTACAATCTTCAGAAACATGAAAGCAACTTTAAAATGTTGGACTAGTTTCTTCCTTCCTGGAATGGTAAATTGAAATCACATCTTGGTCAGGGAAGCGTCACCTGCTACACAATTCAGTCACACATTAATCCTTTTACCAGCTCACGTGGGCATCACCACAACTTCTGCATTAACTCTCCACCAGTGCCAACGTGTTCAGAAACACACACCTTTAAACGTATAACCAAGCGAGGCCTACTCACAGCCCTCAACGGAGCACGTCAGATGTCCTTGGACAGTAAGCAGACAGATCTGTATCTGGGAGTGTTTCAGTGGGGATCAAACAGGAGCTCCCACATAACGGAGCTAATGGCAAACTGGGCTGGTACATGACAGGCCATCCCATGTGCGCACACACAAACACACACACACACACACACACACAACACTGACACCACGCCACCCTGTGTCTCCACATTCATGATTCAGAACAGCAATCACTCGCTCAAAAACATCCTCAAAGCAACAACGCTTTCCTCTTGGGCATCGAAACACAAAGATGTGCTCCATCTTTCACAGCAGACGTGGAGCTGTGTGGTGAACGGCTGGAGGATTCACGCCACGTGGACGGGCCTCTGCCACCTGGCCTCCTCTGCCTGGCACAACACTAACGAACAGCCAGGATACCTTGAGCTACACTTACAAACATCATTAGAACCGAATGCAGGTATCATTAAGAAGGCTTTCATCGAGTTACATAACGTGATAAGGCCAGTGGGAAGAGTTTGTAAAAGTCTCTCAGGGACACAGTGGGTTGGTGTCAGGGACACACAGTCACGCCATCCATAGAATTTGACTCGTCTCGTTTGCATGAGCAGTGGCGTGAAGGAAGACCGCGGTAAACGCTCACTGGAGACATGCAGACAAGGCAGAGTGAGACACTGCAGCAGCACAGAGAGGAGAGAAGAGCGTGAGCAGAGAGGAGCATGAGCGGAGTGTGAGCAGAGAGGAGAGTGAGCAGAGAGGAGAGGGAGCAGAGAGGAGAGGAGTGGAGATGAGAGGAGCGTGAGCATAGAGGACCGTGAGCAGAGAGGAGAGGGGAATGTGAGCAGAGAGGAGCAGAGAGGAGCATGAGCAGAGAGGAGCATGAGCGGAGTGTGAGCAGAGAGAGGAGAGGGGAAGTCCAAAATAAAAACACAAATAAGTTCGGAAATGGAAGAGTGATGAAATGGAGCCAAGTGTAACGACAGGACCAGTGTGACAAACACACACACACACACACACACACACACACACACACACACACACAAGCCCATACATGCGCCCACACACATACATGAGCGCCGGAGCAGAAGCGTCAGGTCAACCTTGCAGTGAGGAGCAGCACTAGCTCCTACAACAAGGCGACTCGTGGGAATAACATACAATCTAAAGACTAAAGAGAAAGTAAATTAAAAACCACCTACTGTAAAATCATCAATATGTAGCTGCACACACTCCTCCAGAGAAACACACGTACCATTACTGGTAGCAGGTCCACTGGGAGGAGTCCTCACACCCGCCTTCTCTGTTCTTATAACAGCCCGACGTCCAACAGATTTCAAAAGCAAAAAATGTCCAACTGATTTCAACTGCAGGCACTTTACGGTTTTGAGAGGTTAGTGAGAGCCGCAGTTACAGAACCTCCTCGTTTCCCTTACACACGTGGCAGGAACGCGGCCTTGTTCTCACGTGGCAGGAACGCGGCCTTGTTCTCACGTGGCAGGAACGCGGCCTTGTTCTCACGTGGCAGGAACGCGGCCTTGTTCTCACGTGGCAGGAACATGCCTTTTCCTTTATTCATTTTGCTGCCCCCCCCATGACACCTGTCTGCCTCCTTTTCAGTATCTGAAGGTGAAAGATAAAATTCCCGTGACGCATTTTAAAAGCTAGCTTTAAAGTGACCATTCGTCTCTCTAGCAGTGTAGCTTAGGACTACGTGTCTGGTGTTCTGTGTTTCCAGCGCATCAGTGATGGCATGTTTATCCATGCAGCTAGGAGAATCCCTCACCTACTTGAACTTGGCAAAGAGGTCAGAGGTCAGCAGTGTCTGGGTGGTGTGTGACAGGTAAGCAGCCATTAGGTTCATAATCATGAGGTGAAGGTGAAGCATATGGAAGTGAGACAGATGTGTGCCAACTCCGCTCGTGTGCAGAAGAGCGGTGGGGAACGTCGGGGGAGCACGAGTGTTGCGCACTGCTCCTGAACTCTGGATGTAATAACAAAACCTTCTCATAGACGTCTCAGAGGGCTTGTGACAGAGTTGCTGCGGAGTTCTGACACGAGCAGACATTTGCATCAGAGCCAGGAGCACGCACGGGCTACGAACATGTCCCGCGCCATGGCTAGCTCTCCCCGTCTCACCCTCTCCCTGTCTCACCCTCTCCCCGTCTCTTCTCAGGCCTCCTCCGAGCTGCTCTGGAATTATGGGAAGGATGTACATCTGCAGTTGCTGATGTGAGACAGCGTGAGTTCGATAGCGATCTGGTGCCTTGGGACAGTGGCAGAATCAGGTTTGGTGAACTGTATGTTTGGTATATCGTAGAAGATCTGACAGAATCTCCCTCTCTGTCTCACACACACACACACACACACACACACACACACAAACACAAACAGCCAGCACCACTGACATGTTCCTTCACTCCATGAGTGTTCATGAACATGTACCGTCACGTTTTGTTGAATGTAAATATTTTAATACTATGACCATGCACACATGTGCTGTATTTGAATGTAAGTTTAATCAGGATAAACTACTGTTTATTTAAATACAGTTTTCCAGTCACATTATCAAAGAAAAGTTTTGATCTCCATCAAAAGAAGAGCTTTTATATGATTTTTTTCAGGGTGATAAGTTAGAAAACACAAGTGTCCTGAATTCACACACACTGCTTTTAAAGACTGTGGGCGGCAAAAACATTGATGCCATTTCAATATTTGAAATTGGCAAGTTTCATTTAGAGGACGACCAAGCCAATAATCTTAGAAAACAGCAAATACAAGAGAGAAAATTACATTGTAGGCAAAGAAAAAAACGAAAAGACTTGAGGAATGTATGAAAGTAATCTCCAAGTGGAAATTAGAAATCAACTCACAGAAAGGGGAATAACAGAAAAGAAATATTACTGTCCACTTCCTAAATCAATATAACATTGCTACAAGTCAGAATTACCATGGTAACTCAAGTAAAGAATGAAGCAATTCTTAATATAAAATAAAAAAAAAGTCAGAGCCTGAAGCCGTAGGTTTTATTAGCGGTGCAGTCTCGTCACAGGCCCCTGTGTTCACGTGAAACGCTGGTCTTCAATCACACGCTTTGTGGATGGCCAATTCTCATTGGGCAGACAGCATGTGGGGGTCATAAATTAAATGGGGAAAAAAGGTGATCAGGAATTGATCATCAGTGTGAATAGCAGGAGCTCGAGTGCTGGGGCTTCTCCGGGAGTCCAGTGGCAGGAGCGATCAGCGCTGGACATTCCCACAATGAGACCGGATTATTTCTGCTTCTGGAGGACACTTAATACCTTAAAGGAAAATGGCTGAATTGCTGTTTCTCCCACCCAAGTATTAAAAAGGCAATTGGCCATTTTTTGGGTCACTAATGGAGAAATGGTTAAACTGCATATCATTATCCATTTTCTTATGGATAAGCGTACCAAGTCACGCTTTAAATCTCCAGTACGAGTAGCTGGTCCTTCCTGATCCCAGTACCATTTCACACGGTGCTGACCACTGTTGGTCAATTACATTAGTCAATAATAATACTTGAGAATTAAAACAGAACTACAGAAACCCACCACGGGTTCATCGTCGGGTAAGCGGGCGAGTGGAAGCACACGCGGGTCGTGTAAATCTGACACCCACAGCCCCGGAACTGCGAACAGCCACGTACAGCCATCCCCACCTGCACAGCCTTGTGGGTCGGACGATACCCCTGCACACACAGGCATGAGCGACCCGACACAGACACACCCCCCCCCCCCCCCCCCCCACATGCGGGACACAACTTCTCCTGCAGTAGCAGTGTTGCAAGTTTAACTAATATATTTTAGGTCAGAAAAGCTACACAGGCAGAGTGCATGATGAAGACAGCAGGTTTATATCCTACTTTCCTGGAATTACACTTTGGGGAGAAAAAAAAACATGAGAATTTTTCTCTGAGGCAAAAATCACTGAAAGATCTGTCCCATGAGGCATATGTGCAGGTAGGCGGTTGGGCTTCTGAACATGTTACAGCACATTACAAATTCACTGACTTGTTTGAGAGAGAAAATCTAAATCTGAAATCTGACCTCCCAACACACTGAATCAATTGTGTGCAAGTGTCCCAATCTGGTTTGTGATTCATAATGTTATTTGTATGAGTGAATATGGGTGTCGTAGGGCTTACGTAGATGGTTAGATTACTTCATGTTGACATTCATTGTTTATCTCTGACTCACACACACACAAAGTTATAACGCTGGATTAAAACGATCGTGGTCAGTCTGGCCAGGAGTGAGTGGTCTTTCTGCTGCAGGTGAGAAAGGCACTAGAAGACTGTGTGTGTGTGTGTGTGTGTGTGTGTGTGTGTGTGTGTGTGTGACCTCCACGCTGCCCCCCCAGACGGCAGCCAAAATGCCAGTCGGTAGGGCCCAGCAACTAAAGGGTGAAGCTTTTAGGCAATGAGCAGGTGATCTGAGCTTGTCTGCAAGTCCTAATGCTTCTAAAAGCCACTCTCCAAGCTTCTGTAATTGGGCATCAGTAGTTAATGTAGTATTGACTGCATTACATGGTCCTGCGCATCCTCTCTCGCTAATGCCATTTGCATCACCTTGTACATGCCCCATATTGCTTAGCCAATAGCTGTTAAAAGCAATCCAAATCATGAATCATATAGGGAACTTTTAGCAAGACGGACATCCAAAGAGACAATTTACGGTTGAGTTAATCTGGGTACATTAGCACAACATGTATTCACAGAGACAGACCAATTTATGCTTCTGCGTCTGTCCCTTTATTGGTTTTTAGATGGGTTAGTGAAAGGATGCTTAGTTCAAAGAGATATGAAATATCCATTTTCAAACATAAATAATGAGTCTGAAATGAAAGCCATTACTCTGAGGGGAAAAGGGCCTCTAGCTACAATGTGGGTGATGACAATATTCCATGAAAGATGGCGAGAATGGCCCGTTTTAGGTCAGGGGGATTTTTATAGCAGATTTTGCACTATATTAAGGAAACACCCGAACAATGGTTTGTGTGTGGAGGGTTTTAGTTTGTTTTAAATCAGCCCAAGAAACAAAGTTGTTAGAAGTGGGCTACCTTACGAGTTACACGTGACTTCGGATTCTGTCATTTTAGAGACACTGTTCCTGCGCTGCAGATGAGAATTACACGGAGACAAGAATGTATTAAAATTAAAATCTGAAGGGATCCGACCGTTTGAACTGAGTTAGTGAAGTTATCCCCGTCAAACAGTTTTATGTGCATCACACACGCACAGACGACTTGAACCTGCAGCTGAGCCCACCGGAGCCTCGTCGGAAGACGGTCCGGTAAGTTCGGGGACTTGGCCGTGATGGTGGAGAACATTTGGGAGAGTAAAACAAGACGCGCCGTCTCTCCGAGTGTGTGTTCCCCTACGGGGACCGGTCTGGTTCGGAGCGACGAACAGAATCTCTCCACATGCACCCAAAGTGCCGTTAAAGTGGGCTACGCGCCCCGTCCAACAGCTCACTAATGGTACATGTGTCGGAACAAACGGACTGGGTCACGTAAACGCTAGTCGAGGAAAAAACGGAATATTCCTGCAGCGGTGGTTCCGAGTAAAACCGAGACGAACGCACGAACCCACTCGGTAAGATCCACGACCCGAGCTACTCACCCTCTTCCTTGTCCAACACCATCGTCCTGAGGAACGGGGAGTCCGGCTCCAGGCGGTCCGTTCTGGGCTCCAGGCGGTCCGTTCTGGGCTCCAGGCGGTCCGTTCTCGGCTCCAGCGGGCTTCTCTCGTCGGCGGTCGTGTCTCGGAAATTGCTTTGCAATAACAATGAAAACGTCCGTGTGGTGCGAGCTTTAATTGGGTCGTCTAATGTTCGGTGCCGTTCAGTGACGGAGACCCATGCAGACGGACACAAGAACACCGCCTGCTATTCTAGTAATTTCTTACAGATTATAGCGATCCCCCGCTTCGGTTCCGTCACGCGAGTAAACATCCACGGGCTAAACTGCGAGCGCAGTTAAGATCTCTAAACAGAACCGAGCCGCCACGGTACATCCCATGCGAATATGACTGAAGAGACGGCAACGACTAACTTAAATCGCCGCTATTCTAGAGCCCAGTTGGTGTCGTGGAGCTGTTCGTGGTGTAAACGTGTTCCTCCTCGCCTTCATTTGCTGCGAACATGTAACTACGTTCGAGAAGATCCGGTTCTGGACCCGACAACTGCTAAAAGCGCGCTCGCGCTGCCTTTCTCTCCCAATTTATGTGCTCCGCTCGCGCCTGCTGCTGAATAAACGCGCGCGGTTCCCAGAGACCCTCGGATTCCCCTGTTAATTAAATCAATTCATTATGCTCAGATCTGATTAGCAGCCCTTCCCCCCTCTTTGAATCAATTATTCAATACACAAACATAATTGCTTGTGCCAGAGGTGTCTAAGTATTAGCTTATTTAACTCCAAGGACACTAATTACCCCTAGGGCAAGGGAACTTTTCTCATTAATTCTGACAAAACACAAAAGCACAGCTAAGGGAAAGTGTGCGTGCGTGTGTGTCCCGGTGTGTGAGAGTGCGCCTGAGTGTGTTGAGTGTTTATGTGGTGGTGCGCACAGGGGGAGTGTGTGTGTGTGTGTGTGTGTGTGTGTGTGTGTGTGTGTGTGTGTGTGTGTGTGTGTGTGTGTGTGTGTGTGCGTGCGTGTGTTGTGTGTGTGTGTGCGACTGAAAGAGAGAAAATAAAGATTCCTTCACTTAAAAGGACTATCCGGTGCTTTTAAAGCATTTGTCTTATTGATATTTCAGTGTATTTAATTCAATATTAGAACATTCTATCATATTTAATTGTCCATGTAAAACCCATACCAAATTTGTGTTGTGATGACTAACCAGACCCACTTTTCATACCCAGATAAACAGTCATTTCAGTAGCGGCGGCACCACAGATGGGCAGTTTTGATTGGAGGGGAGATAGCAGACCGCGTTTAGGCTCTGCTAATATAATTGTTAGCTGTTAGTCGTATGATGAAAGTGCTGCTTCATGGTGGGTCCTTAAATAACAGTGCTTTGCTTGCCCTGGAAAGACTTTTAACCAATTAAGGGAGAGATCCAACCAAGATTAAGCATTAGAAGAGACGCAGATGTTTCTGATGGGTTCTGTTTGACAGCAGGAGGCGGTCTGCTTTAGTCTCTCTTATTTACTATGTATGATCTTAATTGCTGCTAATAAGAAAATATCGCTCAATTTTTATAGACATTGTTATTTAGAATGTTGCTACTTATAATGTGCTTTTCAGGTACAAAATATTTTAGTAATCTTGGTATCATTGTTTGGGTGCAGTTTTATGAATTTAATCTTTAAATGTATTTTAGAATTTTGCAGAATTTCTATCCATTTTACATTATATTATAAAATGTACCAAAATGTTTTCCAGTCACCTGTAATTACATCTAAACTGTAGGGGTCTGTGGTTGTCCAAGCGCAGAGGGATATTCCACACACCCTTAAATCAATCGCGTGATCCTTCGCTGTCTGCCCGACATGTCTGACTCTTCATTTCTGGTGTCTGATAGATTGATGGCTTTTGACCGAGAATGTATGTTTGCTGACCTCTAGCTGAAGTGAATGACACACAATTAATTCAATCGCGCACAGCTGGACAGAATACGGCTCCACGCCATCAAAGCTGTTCTCTGCATGCCTCTCACAAGTTTACAAAGTGGAGGTAAAGCAGAATATCCTCACCAAAACCAGAAATGATTTGTGTGAATCTGGCCCCTTCTATCAGACTGAGAGGGAAATGTTGGAGAAACAATGTTGTCAAGGAGGTTGTGTGTGTTTTAATATTCTACCCTGTGTTTATTTGCAGCCCGTGATCCCTGGCAAACCTGTCCACTATGGTCCACACAGCCGTAGTCATTTATAACTGACAGTTCCTGTGCAATTCTGAACATCGTCAGATCTC
>NC_135222.1:23764048-23771548 GCF_052324685.1 Brachyhypopomus gauderio | reverse complement strand
GATCATACGGAGAGATGACGTTACACCGCCCGCACAGGTGGGCTGCAGTTCGGCCTGGGCGCCTCCCCGGGCCGGTTCTGGTTTTACATAATCCTGTGTAGGCTCCTGTCACTGTCACAACGCTACCCTTCGCATTAGCCGATAACCATCTACTAATCAGTTTACTCCGGGGCCTGCGTTAAAATGTAAATTGCATTAATGTTCAAATTATGTATCATGCTAGGCACTGAGGCCTGGCCCATAGGAAGCATAATGCTCCATCATTTGGTTAGAATCTCATAGGTTTGGTGTTAATGCATCCTGATTGGTCCAGACCTGGTCTGCATCAAGTGTGATTCATCACTCAGCCAGTGTCTGGGGCGTCAGAAGAGACTCACCATTTCGACAGGATGAGCAGGTTTTTAGCAAAGCTCCTCTAAAAGGCTGTGATAATGACACATTGGGCTTGTGTGTGTGTGTGTGTGTGTGTGTGTGTGTGTGTGTGTGTGTGTGTGTGTGTGTGTGTGTGTGTGTGTGTGTGTGTGTGTGTGTGTGTTTTCTTTGTCCGGCACTTGCTCATGGAGAAAGACATTTCAGCTCTCTGCATTAATATTTCGGTGCTGGCGGTTGGAAAATTGCATAGGTATTAATTTACTTGTAATCCCAGTGAGTCAAAGCGGATCGCCTAAAGAGCTTTTGGTAACAACATTCGAAATGTGATTTATCTGAACTCGTCCTGCCTATTTCGAAATTGCACCCTGAAGAGCCCCTCATTGTATACAACTTCCACTCTGCCTGCGGGAACTCACTGCCCATGACTAACAAAGACAAGTTCTCAGCTAATTGATTGTCTTCTGTTTTATTTATGGAACAGTGGTAATTAGTGGCCGGGATACCGCACGCCGTTTATTAGTACCTGGGTACTACTGTGGCTTTGTTTAAGATGCACACACCATTAGGACCAAACAAAAGAGAGTGAATTTATTAGCATGGGCTTGTGTTAATATTCAGGCAAGTCGGAGTGCCTTTAAGGGAGAACACAGACCTGTAAAACTTTGTCAGTGTTTGTGCGCTGATTTCATTTGCCAGGCGGAATATGTTAAGGAAGAAGCGGTATAAATTTAATTTTAATTGTTTTGTACACACGCCAGTGAAAGGGAACTGATTGGATACAGTTCACAGACAGTATATTAATACGTTATTTTCATATGTTAATTGGTTTGCATAATCTTTCCCTGCGCTGGTTTCAGAGAACCTGGCACTGAGATGCTAGGGAGAGAAAAGGAAGACTCCAATTTACATAAAATCAGCTTCTCTGAACATTAAATAATAATGTGTGTGCAAGTGGAAGGTGTGTTCAGTTAGCAGAGAGCACATTTTTATAATTTATACGCCAGCTGTTTCCATGCTTTTGAGTCCATTTGCCTCCCTGCCTGCATTTAATGAAATCTTGTTACTGGAGAATTGACTGGAGTTGAATTGAGATTGTAATCCCACCGACGCTGCGGCATGGGAAGCCGCACTGGTGGGAAGTTTAACGGAGGGACGCTGTAATCAGAAGACACTTGTATTCAGCTCTCCTACAATAATGAATCTCATCAAAGGCTCCAGGCTGGTTCGTGCGCAATGGGCTCAAATTTCAAGGTTTTTTGACCATCCCCGTTTGAGGCATTCCTGGGGGAGTGTGTGATTACTCAAGTTTAGCAGTTTATTGCCTCATCTTTCAATAGCCACTGAAGCACAAAATTCTCATCTAGGTTGCTCCCTCTCTTTCCCTCTCCTGAAGAACAGACCAATAGCGTGTAAACAGCTGCTGGTATCCAGGAGAAGCACTCAGAGAGACATTAATGTGATCAACATGATTTTAATCCACATGGTCATTTATGAGGTTGCTACCAATGTGATAACCACATTACTTATTAGTAGTGCAGTTAGCAGTGTGTGTGTAGTTGTATGCATGGTGCGGGTTGGTGGGGGGGTTCAGTATCGTTTGTTGTGAGCACTACTGAAGATGAATTGGTTTCTTGTGGTCATTGCTTCAGCTGTTGGTAACAGGACTGCTATTAGAATAAACAACAACAGCAAAGCTACTGAGTTGGTCTGGATCTGTGTGTGTGCTGTTTCAGGACTGGATAATCTGTCTGAGACCAGGGTGAGATGTGAGTGAGACCAGGGTCTTTTTGTCATGCTGATCATAATTTCACCCCATGTTCCTTGTCATATCTTCAAATGTAAAAAAAACGGCCAGGGAGAACAGAGAGGGGAAAGAGCTGATCCGCAGTGTTTTGTCACTGTTTTATCCAATTGAAATGGGTTTTATGAGCCAAGGAGGTTCCCCAGAATCAATTTGAATCTGAAATGGGTGGAGGATCCGTTAGATTCTCCCGTACCCTGTCAGGAATGCGGCTTGCTTCACTGGACGCCACAGTGAGAGCTGACATTCTTTTGATTCTGTGTTCTCAGCCCTTACTGATTTGGGCGTTCTCTAAATTAACCTACACAAATGTCCCTCTGCAGCCAAAGACTCACAGCAGTGCAGCGCATCTTTATACATGGCTGGTCAGAGTGACCTTTGAAAGTAAAATGGGCGGCTTATCCCGAGGGACTGGTGAGAGTCATCACTGCTGTGAAGCCAGCAGCATCCCCAGCCACAACCCCCCCCCCCCCCACCACCACCACCAACGCCCCGTAATGAGGCCAGTGCCACATGTCGCCCCCAACAACAGGCCCCACACTCACACCGAGCACCTGGCATCACCCGCAAAGCCCATGGAAGCTTCCTGCTTTGCATGGGACGGCGGTGGTCACCTCCTTCACAGCAGACTCACGCTGGAGCATCAGGCCTCCTGGCTGATGGGGGTATCTGAAGTGTCCAGGGGTCTGTCCCCTCTGAGATCCAGGCTGGTGGGGGGCACTTCCAGGGGTCTGTCCCCTCTGAGATCCACGTTGGTGGGGGACACTTCCAGGGGTCTGTCCCCTCTGAGATCCAGGCTGGTGGGGGGCACTTCCAGGGGTCTGTCCCCTCTGAGATCCAGGCTGGTGGGGGGCACTTCCAGGGGTCTGTCCCCTCTGAGACCCTCTGAAGATGGATGAGTGCAGACCGGCTTCCTGTGGGTTTCTCAGTAACATGCACTGATTGCTTTCCGTGGTGGAGGATGTTAAGTGGGAGACTCGTGAGGCTCCTGGACAACACTTAACGATCAATCAGCAGCAAAGCATGTCTGCACACACACACATGCACATGTGAGCACTCATACACACACACACACACACACATTTATTTACACACATACACACAGTCATTCAGGTGGACACACAGCCCTCCAAGAATCATCAGGACGAGCTCCTCTATCTACAGATGAGGGTGTTGTGAGAGTTCTCTAGTGTGGGGAAATTTGAGCATAATCGTGTGAATCACACGTAGTTTGGCGATTGGCTCAATTCGTGGTTGTTATTTATAATGGGGAGAGATGCGAAGTTGATATTTTGTTTTGAATTGTTTTTGAGAGCATGACCTTCTAACGGTCAGCAGCCCTGGGATGAGGAGAGCCTGTCTTTGAGATTGGCAGACATCCTGACATCTCCTTCTGCCCATTTAAATGTGCATGACAAACAAAGCACTACAATCAAAATAAAGGCCAGGATGCAGATCGGGAAAAACAGCAGAACTTCAGGAGAGGACCACCTACACACAACATCTCCATTAAAAAGCTAAATCCATTTACCACAAGCATTACGTTCAGATTTGCACCCAGCTAGTTGCTATGCATCAGAGGAATCCCTGCAATGTCAGTGGTCACTCGGGCCTCTGTAAGAGCTACTGTATTTGGTTCACAGAATGGACAGATCTATAATAGCACCCCAGCTATTGCAGAGAAGGCTACTTGAAGTTTGCCCATTGATTAAGGATTCCATTGACTTAATGACCCTCTGCCTTCCATCAGACAAGCAGCCAATATATGTTCTAATCTCTCAATCGGATGGTTGGCCCAGACTCGCTTTAAATGAACTGATCTACCCATCTCTCTACAAATGAGAAAATGGGTGAGTATTGATATGACTCTTTGGTTAGTGATGGATTGAGAGTGTTAAAACGTGATCCACTGACGGAGGAGGAGGTGCGGTGAAACAACTCACCAGCGCTTGGCCAGTAATTGCCCTGCTCTCAATTTGGTGCAAGCTTTTCTCACGCTGGAGAGAGTTGGATAGATACCCAAGATTATTAAATGATAAAGAGATGTCGCCACGTATGGATTTTACACAAAGAGCTATTCTTGAACACCTGATATTAGCCTTTGTGAGATAGGTGATATCAGTTGGTGCAAGTCTGAATATATGAATCTACAAGAACTGGCAGCACCACAACTATAATAAATAATGCAGTTTAAAACTAAAAACAAATGGGAAAAGCTTGGTTGCATATGTGTAAAGGGTGATGTAGAGAAAACATCTCTATTACCTGCAGTCTTTAAGGACATATGTGAGATCTTTTCTCTTCCACTCACCCTAGACTTTACACTGGACACCATATGTCCCCTACGACAGAGCAGAGCTGTGTCTGAGACAGGGCAGAGCTGTGTCTGAGACAGGGCAGAGCTGTGTCTGAGACAGGGCAGAGCTGTGTCTGAAAGCTGTCTGGTAAACATTTGTCCAGGTGAGTTGTCTCCCCGGTAGCTTGCAAAGGCTCTTTTACCACTAATTCCATTCTTGTCTCACTGATGATGATGAGGACCAAGCTGCCGGTCTGATAATGGGGACAAGGTGCACGTCTGATGATGGAGACCAAGCTGCCGGTCTGATAATGGGAACCAAGGTGCACGTCTGATGATGGAGACCAAGCTGCCGGTCTGATAATGGGGACCAAGGTGCACGTCTGATGATGGAGACCAAGCTGCCGGTCTGATAATGGGAACCAAGGTGCACGTCTGATGATGGAGACCAAGCTGCCGGTCTGATAATGGGGACCAAGGTGCACGTCTGATGATGGAGACCAAGCTGCCGGTCTGATAATGGGGACCAAGGTGCACGTCTGATGATGGAGACCAAGCTGCCGGTCTGATAATGGGAACCAAGGTGCACGTCTGATGATGGAGACCAAGCTGCCGGTCTGATAATGGGGACCAAGGTGCACGTCTGATGATGGAGACCAAGCTGCCGGTCTGATAATGGGAACCAAGGTGCACGTCTGATGATGGAGACCAAGCTGCCGGTCTGATAATGGGGACCAAGGTGCACGTCTGATGATGGAGAACAAGCTGCCGGTCTGATGATAGAGACCAAGCTATAGGTCTGATGATGGAGACCAAGCTATAGATCTTGGATACATCACCATATTGCCGGCTGTTAACTAACATCATCCTGGACAGAAGAGTCTGAAATGCTTCAGGTTGTTGAGGGAAACTCTGAAAACCAATGCAAACTTTTGTCTCCTCAGATCACTGGAAGGAGATAATTTTCTATTCTGTCCCACTTTTGAACTAGAATGGCCTTTTATTTGATACGAACTGAAACAATCTCTTTCCCCCTGTTGATCTCTTTCCATTTGGTTGTCAGAAATGTTAATCTTTTCTGTGGCCTCTAATAATGAGCCAGCTTTATTGGTCAGAGGCCTTAATCATTTGAGCTCTTATTTTATAAACTCATTTCTGCAGACTGACGTGGTGATAGAGGCACGAATAATAAATCACAACCGCGTCCTCCCAGAAGATTGCATTGTAAATGTCAAACCAGACAGGAAATTGTAATTAAAGAAAGGAAATTGCCTCAAAGAAGCACTTGATTTTAAAATGAGCTAAGCATGGAATTTTGTAAGCATTTAATTACACCCCAATTTACAGAAACTGTTTTTTTTCTTCTCCTTTTTATTCTTTCCGTCTTACCCTCTCTCCGTGACACACACACACACAACCACACACACACACACACACACAACCACACACACACACACACACACACAGAGAGATTGTATTATAATTCTCTCCTTCAGTCCACAGCCATTCACATTGTGTAGCTTCAGAAGTGGAGGGACCCAGGGTTTAATTCCCAGCTCCTGTTCACACCCAGACTTGATCATTTCATAAACCCTTTTGTGTTAGTGCAGCACACTGAAGACCTCGTGGTCCCTACTTTGAAGAAGGAACTCAGCTTTGTGTTGCTCTGGCTGTTTCCTGGAGACAACTCTGCTTAGAAACGGCCGCCTTCTGGATCAATAACAAAGTTGAAGGTCCTGTTTGTCTGTTTCCATTTATTTACACCATACTTGTCACTCTAAGATATACCTGTATTTGAGTGGAAACGAGAACCCAGCACTCTAGCAATCTACCTAGCGCGTTGTGTTGGAGATGCAGGTGGCACTAGCAATCGTTAGAGAAACCGCCTGTTACAGTGCAGGATTTCGCACTGTCATTAAGAGAAATTGCCTGTCGCAGCCCAGGTTTACATACCCTCGTTATAGAAATCGGTTATTAGAGCGCAGGTCTGCGCGCCGTCGTTAGTGGGATCGCCCGTTAACGCGCAGGTGTGCGCGCACTCGGCCTTCCGCCGAGGTGTCACGAGCCCCTTTGCAGACTGGGCGAAGAGGAACAACAGAAATTTCGACTGAAGAGATCAATTATAGATAGTCGGAAATGAATGGGAAAAGTAATTTAATAAATTATTGAGTTGATGTCTTATATCATGTACAAAAGCAAATGAAAAATTAGATTGTGTATTTGGATGAAGCCGGGGTTTTTAAAGACTTCGAAATTATATTTAATTAGAAAAGGGAGAGGACGGTGCGGGCCGTCACACGTGGGCGTGTAGCGCGGGGACGCGCAGATAGCGCCGCGCGCCGCAGGCGGGCTGGACACGCGCTTGGAGAGTCTCAGACTGCTCAGGGCATTCCCGAGTACACTTTAGATCTGTTTGGGTGTGTGTTTACTACATATGGGGATAGCCTGTCCACACCTACAACAGAATTAAAAGCCGAATATTTGGTTCATGTGTATTGATCTTCAGACGGCGTGCGTACGGGTCCTAAAATAAACAGTCCGGCTTACACGCGCGAGCCCCGTTGTCAACGCACACCTGGTTGCACTGTTTGCACTGAACATGCAATGTAAGTATCCACACGCGAAAACAGGACACTATTATTTTCCATCAGCCCCAAGGAAAAAATATGGATCGTAATTAGACGAGGAAAACTGCACAGTTGAACGCAGGTTTCTGCTTGGCGTGAACCGCAGGCCGACAGAGTTACAGGACAGAAGAGGGAGAGCGCACGCGGGAATAAGACTAATTTATGTGTTTTGGTGCCAGTGTCTGTGGGGGACACGGAGACACTTGGAGTATCGGGGATGCAAATGCGCGGGGTTTCTAGGTGAGGTGCCGGTCTCGCGCCACGGAGGAATCCAGCGCGCGCGTTCAACGAACAGCAGCTTTGTGTTGACGCTCCCAGGGGACCGACTCAAAACGACTCGTATCATCTGTAGCTGTGTTATTTAAGCACCGAACGAGAAAAAAACGTCTTTGTAGACACTATTT
>NC_135222.1:23729048-23759048 GCF_052324685.1 Brachyhypopomus gauderio | reverse complement strand
CAAAAACACAAACAACAATCTGATCAAGGTTTTGGCAATTTTGATTTAACAACTAAATCTGGTGATCTATAACTAAGATGATAGCACCACAATGTACATACAGTACTGTGGGTCACTCATACATTATACTATACCATACTGACAGACTCATTGAATATACACACACATCTTCCAGTAACACACTGATGTACATGAGTGTGTGTTAGCGTGGGTATGCCACTGAGCTTATGAAATAACCATGACATGTGGCCAAATAATTTACATGCTCCCAGCTCTGACTTCCTCCCTGTGCCTTATCAGTGTTAAAAACGCACCCTTTCAAACCTGCAGGCCAACCACACAGCCTGGAACTTAATGATTTAAATGAACCACAAGCGTCTCGGGGTGGTTCTCGGGAGATGGGCAGAGATAGGCAGGGAGAGGTGGACTCAGGAACCTTCACAGGCTCCAAGGCTTTCTGTGCCATTATCTTGGGAAAACATACGTAGCATGTCCTTAATGTCTGCTCCAGGTTCCTCTGAGGTCTCCATTGTGCTGTTTTATCCATGATTCAAGCAGCACTGTTTTTCAGAGGAGCTCCGGCATGTTGTACTCTTAAAGGCCCTAATAAATATGAAATTGCATGTGATGTGTTTTTCCCTCTCTCTCTTTCTCTCTCCCTCACTCTTTCTCTCTCTGTCTCTCTCTCTTCTCTGTGCTTTGATCATGCAATCCCATGACAGATCCATCAGGGCTCTCTTCATCTCCCGCAGAAATGGGCTGTGCTTAATTGGTGCTACCAGGAATATATCAAAGTACGGCGACGGATGCCCTCTGAACAGCGTACACAAACACACGTCCCAGTCGTCCTGTGGTGCCGAGGCTTTAACAGCGCACCACGTTTTGTTGTGCAGAAGCGTTTTTGGAACGCTGTGGTGATGACAGGTGAAGAAGGCGAGTGCGACTTTAGTACGTAGCAACAGAAATCCTCTTCTGGGGGCCCGGGGTCTGTGGTGGCTGGCCCTCATTCTAATCTTATTTAACAGTCTCTGCCTGATGCTCCCTTCATCACATGGCCCCTCAGATTGGAGAGTTTCCAAACAATCCCAAGTTCACCCAAGCTTGGAATTGGTTTTTTTGTGGAACATCTCCCTCCTCCCTGTGGGCACTTTACCTATTTGACCAAATTTGTTCCAGCGCTGCCTGTAAGCACCAGCAGTGTTTATCAGCCCTCCTCTGCGTGCTGGGCCATGCAATATGCACATTCTTTACAGAACATTAACTGCTTTGTCGGAGGCAGGAGCCACGGCTGTCTACGTTTGCTGAGATCCATCTACAGGAGAACTCGAGGTCACACTATGAATAAAGTTTCTCAGGGTACAGATTCTGACCTTCTGTTTATTTATTTAATTTTTTTTTGCCTTTCAGACCCGCAGGAATGTTATTGAACAGACTGGACAAGCCGAGGATGGGTTCTCCTCCAGAGTTTCAACACTTCTCTCTCTGGTGCCCTGGGTGCCTCTCCTTGACACAGTAGCTCATTGTCTTTATTGAGATGAATCACAACAGTGTTCATTGTCAAAAATACTACAGAAATAAAACAATTAAAGTTCTTTCCAGCCACAGTGATGCTCTGCTGTTCGTGCTGTACGACTGTAATCTCTGCACCAATCCATTACCGCACAGCAGCCCCCCTGTCACCCGTGACAACACTCATCTCTGCAAACTTTTGTTTCCACGACTTCGAATGTAGACTTCTTGGTTACGGTACCTGTCTACATGATGTACTAGCAGAGCAGAGCAGGCTACTAAAAACTGATATACTGTAATTGTGCGTAATAATTAGAGTTATAACCAGCGCCCTCTATAAACGCCCCACCGGGGCAGTGAACAGGGGCTTGTCCACTGGAATGCACATCCATGGCTTTTTTCAATTTAAAGGATGAGTGTTGGCGGAAATGTCATTTAGAACCTGGGATCCCACTGGAGGTTTACGTACAGATAAAGATCTGAATGCTTCATAAAGCATTAGTTTAGAGTGGGAAGATTAAACAGGTGAATTAGGCAGGCACTAATGTGAGGGTGTGTGGACTCTGCGGTTCTCGCTGCAGCAGAGCAGAGCTTCAGGCTGCAAAAGCAATTAAGAAAAAACCTAAAATAATTTGAACTAATTTTTTTCTCATTATCTGAAGAAAATAAAGCATTTTATGTTGATTATGAGTGTGGAGGAGCTGCTTTATCTGCAGTGAGAATACCGTATGCTGAGCTGGCTGCTTCACTGGGACTCTTCAGGGGATAAAGCAAGTGCAAAGCTCTTTTCTCTTTTCTCTCTTTTCTCTTTTTGACTCTTTTTTTTCATTCTTTGTCATGCTGGCAGTCATTTCTCTGATTTGTGTGCCTTCACTTTCAGAGTGCAGATGAAACGTGTCATCCTGCGTTAGCTTTCACCTGCCCAGAGCAGGTCTATCTCTGCCCAGAGTAGGTCTCTCTCTGCCCAGAGTAGGTCTATCTCTGCCCAGAGCAGGTCTCTCTCTGCCCAGAGCAGGTCTATCTGCCCAGAGTAGGTCTCTCTCTGCCCAGAGCAGGTCTCTCTCTGCCCAGAGCAGGTCTATCTCTGCCCAGAGCAGGTCTCTCTCTGCCCAGAGCAGGTCTATCTCTGCCCAGAGCAGGTCTATCTCTGCCCAGAGTAGGTCTCTCTCTGCCCAGAGCAGGTCTATCTCTGCCCAGAATAGGTCTCTCTCTGCCCAGAGCAGGTCTATCTCTGCCCAGAGCAGGTCTATCTCTGCCCAGAGTAGGTCTCTCTCTGCCCAGAGCAAGTCTATCTCTGCCCAGAGCAGGTCTATCTCTGCCCAGAGCAGGTCTATCTCTGCCCAGAGTAGGTCTCTCTCTGCCCAGAGCAAGTCTATCTCTGCCCAGAGCAGGTCTATCTCTGCCCAGAGCAGGTCTATCTCTGCCCATGCAAACACACTGCTGGCATGCAGGGAGAGAAGGACCAGGGACCATGCACACAAAACACAGCTTGAGAAACCAGTGTGTGTGTGTGTGTGTGTGTGTGTGTGTGTGTGTGTGTGTGTGTGTGTGTGTGTGTGTGTGTGTGTGTGTGTGCACATGTTTGTGTGTTCCGTGCTGGTTGAAGTGGCAGTGGTCTATGATCCACTTCAACACACCCCAGTCTGCTAGTGAAGTTGTGGATGTGGGTAGAAAAGGTAGAAAATCCTGTTTTCTTTGCAAACTCAAACATAAAGACCTGGTGAAGGAGGCTGGAGGGGGGGTCCTTTTCAAATGTCAAACTTTCATAATATTTGTATTTAATAACCCATGTCTAAATATTTCTTTTTAATTTGGAGAGAAGCATGTGTCCATGTTTTGAGGTATTTTGTTGATATTTAATACCAGCATACAAGCAATTCTTCCTTCTTTCACTGGTGAATGTGTTGCAGTTGTCCTGCCCCTGCCTCTGCCCTCTGACCCTGTCCCCTGACCCTGCCCCCTGACCCTGCCCCCTTTACATTTACATTTACGGCATTTAACATATGCTCTTATCCAGAGCGACTTACAAAGTGCCCCCTGCCCCTTGCCACCTGCCCCCTGTCCTCTGCCCCCTGTCCCCTGCCCCCTGTCCCCTGCCCCCTGCCCCCTGTCCCCTGCCCCCTGTCCCTGGGTCTGTCCTGCTGCTGTGTTCATGTGTGTGTTGAGTTTTTCTCCGTCTCTCCAGGCAGCAGCCACCCAGGAGATCCAGGCCTGGTTTACCGCAGGCTGATGGCTTTCACCGCTCTCGTATCTCCCCTCGTATCACGACGCTCCGAGCAGCTTAATAGGATAATGGAGTAATCTGGATAGTTTGTGTTTCACTCTTCGACCATTTATTCAGACCCTGCTGCGTGTTGTTCCGGAGAACACTGGCGGGCCGCACGTCCCCTGACGCTGTATGGGGAAAGGATTGCGTAATGCATTCAATTTAAGGCAGACAGCAGTGGTGGGTACAGTATGTCATGACTTGTGGAGTTTGTGTAACCTAATGCAGTGCAAATAGAGCTATTATGTGGGGAAACAGAAGGGCGGTGGTTGAGCAGGGGTTGGGCCTGCTCCTCTCTGCATTACCTCCAGGACCTCTGCTCCATTACCCCATTATGCAAAATCACGTCATGAAAAAACATACCAGGCAATCTTTTTCTTTTCTCTCTCTCTCTATGTAAAAATAGTGAAATATTTACATTAGTTTCTGTCAGTGTGAGAGTGCAGCAGACTTAGAATTTACAGGCACACACCCTGCACCACGTGTTTGGGTGTAATTATTTAGAAATAATCAATTGACTAATGATGGTGTAATTTAGGGCTCTCATTAATCCTTTGACTGGGTGTGTTAATCAGGACCCAGCTCGAGTCTGTATGTCCTGCAAATGTAATGAGATGAGAGAGGGAGGGAGAGAGAGGGAGGGAGAGGGGGAGAGAAAGAGGAGAGAGAGGAAGATAGAGAGAGAGGGGGTAGAGAGAGAGAGAGAGAGACGGAGGGAGATGGAGGGAGACAGCAGAAGACGTCTCCCTCTGTCACGTCTGTGCTGGAGGGTTATGGCAACATTGCCCCATCCCATCAGCCTGGTAGACACACACTTCACTGTGGACCTGAACACATGATGGATATAGACCGACAACGATAAGTCTACCAGATCTACATACTACACCAGACCCGCTCGATACAGCATATATATAAACTACAGGATGTAGATGGTGTATAGCAGGGGTAATCAATTAAATCTTTCCGCGGTCCATTTTTGGCAGATAGCTCAGACCTTAGGTCCGGGTCCGCGGTGGCGAACGAAAGTTGTTGAGCGGGGGGGCGAACGTAACACTCGTCTAAAAATAAATTCTCCGGTTTAAAATATAGTCTCCCGTTAAAAATTTTTTGGCATTTGGGTCCGTATTCAGTTAATCAGGAATGTGATTGGGTCCGGACAGGACGGCGTTCGGGTCCGGATCCGGACCGCGGTCCGCCATTTGGTGATACCTGGTGTATAGTGTTCATAGAGTCTAATCTCCCTTGTGATCATTATAGTCTCGTTATCTGACTTTTGGAAAGTGACAACATGAGCACGGAGACGATGAAGATATTATATATGAAGATATTATATTTTGCTCATTCAAAACAGCTTGAGAAGGAAACTTTGTGGAACGCTTGCGTTCAGAGTGCCTGTCAGGAGACGCAGTGATCGGTCCTGTGTAGTGTAGTAAACCAAGGAGATATGAGGACAGGGCAGTTCATATACTGGCAGCGTCCCGTGGGCTGTGGGTTTCATATTGCCAAATCTCTGATTATAAGGAATCATTATTTAAGACAAGGACCTTTAGACCTTGTACTTTTAGTGAGACAAATAGAAATTATTAGGTGCAGAGATTGTCCTGCTCTGTCCAAATGTGTCCTGCTTTAAGCTACTCTGTCCCACTGTCTCCTGCTCAATTGCTCTGTCTTGCTTGTCCTGCAGTGTCCAGCTCTGTCCTGATCTGTCCTGTGGCATGATGCTGTGTCATATGGGAAGTAATACATTGCTCACACAGAGGTTATGTTCCTCTAAACACCAATCACTAGTACAAATAAAACACACAGAGGTTATGTTCCTCTTAACACCAAACACTAGTACACATAAAACACACACATCCGACATCCCTCTAAACACCAAACACTAGTACACATAAAACACACAGAGGTTATGTTCCTCTAAACACCAAACACTAGTACACATAAAACACACAGAGGTTATGTTCCTCTAAACACCAAACACTAGTACACATAAAACACACAGAGGTTATGTTCCTCTAAACACCAAACACTAGTACACATAAAACACACACATCCGACATCCCTCTAAACACCAAACACTAGTACACATAAAACACACAGAGGTTATGTTCCTCTAAACACCAAACACTAGTACACATAAAACACACAGAGGTTACGTTCCTCTAAACACCAAACACTAGTACACATAAAACACACAGAGGTTATGTTCCTCTAAACACCAAACACTAGTACACATAAAACACACAGATGCTACGTCCCTCTAAACACCAAACACTAAGCACTTAAAACACACAGTTAGATGTTATGTCCGTCTAAACACCAAATACTAGTACATATAAAACACACAGATGTTATTTCCCTCTAAACACCAAACACTAGTAAATATAAAACACACAAATGTTACATCCTTCTAAATACCAAACTCTAGTAGATAAAAAACACACAGATGTTACGTACATGTCTTCACACACACACCCACCCACACACACACACACACACACACACACACACACACACACTCAAGCATACACACATACATGCACTCGATAGCTTCCAACAGAAGTTGCGTGGGGAACAGGAAGTGGGAATAGTCTAACTTTTACTTTTGCATTTCCAGGCCAGGGCGAGATAAGTGTGCTGCACATGAGACCTGAACTAATGTCAGCTGAAGATCACTGGAATAGACGGGCTAGTGTTTTAGCAAAGAGGAGAGAGGGCAATGGAGAGGGGAGGAGGGGAGGGGAGGGGAGAGGGGAGATGAAACATGGACATATTGGAAGTGAATTAGTGCGATGGGACTCTGTTCATACAGCTCACCTGGTGCCTGGGCAGTTGTGCCACTGGGTCATATCAGCTACAGCCTGTGGAACATAGAGCCATTTTCACAGCCCAGATCAATTCTTCTACACCAGAGCTGATGAAGAGCATCGTCCTGCAGAGCATCTCCAGGTCTCCAGGTGTCTAAGTGTTTAGGTCACTACATCACTGGTCACTGGATCTCAAAGTAACTGGATCTCCAAGTCACTGGATCTTTAGGTCTCTGAATCCTGGTATTCATGTCTCCAGGTTTCTGGGTCACTGGATCAAGTGATTTATGGGTCCGTGGTCTCTAGGTCACTTGGTCCTGGGACTCTAGGCCACAGAGTGTCCAGGTTTGTGGGACATGAATCTCTTGGTCTGTGGTTCTGTGGGTCTCTGAGTCACTGGTTTCTTGGTCTCTGGGTACCCTGGACCTCCTAAACAACTTTAAGTGATCTTTGGAAAGTACTTTCACACAGAGGCCTTTGGCTGTGACTTTCAGACAGCACCAGTGAGTACACTGTGATGTACTCTTAATGACCTTTCAGTAATGAACAATGTGGCTGGACGAACAGTGTCATTAAATCGCTTGACAATTCTGTTATGTATCATCACCAATACCAATACAGTGCACTAAGCACATTCCCTAGACATGTGTCAACTGCTTGATGCATAATTGCATCTAAAACATCCTATTGAACTTTCCTCCAAAAGTGTGCCGATACGTTGATGACCCGTTTGACGGATAAGATTAAAAGTTGTTACAAAGGCAGTGTAATACTTGTTTGCTTGTGTCTGACGATCTTTGTGGATTACAGCTCTTAGGGAATGATCTTGGCATCAGATGTGTTTACTTTTTGTGCTGATCGTGGAACTACTATTCCCAAAATAGCCACAAAGTGATTTAATATGCATGAACGTTTGTCAGTGAAGAATAGGCTATTCACGACTTGCTCTTTCCATAAGAAACAGAACACATAACTGCATAATTTAACTCTTACTTTATGCAACTTAATAAAATAACACAGGAGTGTAAACTATGTGTGTGTATGTGTGTGTGTGTGTGTGTGTGTGTATGTATGTGTGTGTGTGTGTTTGTGTGTGTAGTGGGAGATGGAAGCTTAATTGAACAAACTAATGAGAAGTTCTTTTTTTCCTCCATCGGGGACATAGCAGCGAGATTGTTTGACAGTTTATCTATGATAAATAAAATGCTTTGAAAACTAATTAGGGCTTTGGCCCAGGGGAGTGGAGTGGTGTCCGTCTGTGCGCAGGGGCAGCCTGATTCTGAGCAGGCCCACCCGGGACCCTCAACCCAGCCGCGCCCACTGGCTCCGGGCTTTGCTCCGGGCTTTGAAGCAAGGCGTACTCTCCTTCCCGATGAGTGGAGAAGGGATCGGAGCAGTCAAGATAAGAACGCAGTGGAGGAGTCTTGGTGGACTGGAGGAACATGGGTTTCAGATGGAGATGGAGTTCTGTAATTATTCACAGTAATTAAAAAGCATTCAAAACTGTTCAAAATTGTTGGCCATTTGAGTTGTTCCGTGTGGGATGTGGTTCATCAAATTAGCTAAACAAACAAGATGAGAGCTGTGATGTATTCCATAGCAGAACTAGTTAGCTAGCAAACTAATTAACCATTATAAGTCTAGCCTGATTTGTTCAGTTGTCTTTGAGGTAAATCATTTACATTTCAAGGATGGTGACTGCTAAATAATATATATTTCTTTTCTATATGGTTATTTACAAAAGCAGCTCATGGTTTGCTTTACAGCTGTTGTGAGGAAATATTCATGCAGCCATAAGGGTCATATCCCATAGAATCCTTTGGTAGCTATGTTGTTTTTTTATGCTTTTAATCTATATTTCTAGAGTGAAACAACGTGGATTGACTTTGCTGTTGAAAGCAGCTTTTAGAATTTCCTATAAATGTATTCTCTAGCTTCTGTTCAAGCCCTCATGAATTCTGCAGTGAATCTGAATCTGATCCTGTTTCTTTGAATCAAGTGAAGTGGAAAATGATTCTTCCAGATCCATCTTATGAATCAAGTGAAGTGGAAAATGATTCTTCCAGATCCATCTTATGAATCAAGTGAAGTAGAATATGATTAAGATCCATGTTATGAATCAGTTCATGATCCAAGAGTCATCATTTATTTGCTGACTGAGACTGATTAGATGAAAATGACAAACATTTGCTTGACATGATCTCTCTCTTAGGAGAGGCACAGACGCTAGTTCATCCAGGAGTGTTCACTTAGGAGAGACACAGACGCTAGCTCATCCAGGAGCGATCACTTAGGAGAGGCACAGACGCTAGCTCATCCAGGAGTGTTCACTTAGGAGAGACACAGACGCTAGTTCATCCAGGAGTGTTCACTTAGGAGAGGCACAGACACTAGTTCATCCAGGAGCGCTCACTTAGGAGAGACACAGACGCTAGCTCATCCAGGAGCGATCACTTAGGAGAGGCACAGACGCTAGTTCATCCAGGAGCGATCACTTAGGAGAAGCACAGACGCTAGCTCATCCAGGAGTGTTCACTTAGGAGAGACACAGACGCTAGTTCATCCAGGAGTGTTCACTTAGGAGAGGCACAGACACTAGTTCATCCAGGAGCGCTCACTTAGGAGAGGCACAGACGCTAGCTCATCCAGGAGTGTTCACTTAGGAGAGGCACAGACGCTAGCTCATCCAGGAGCGATCACTTAGGAGAGGCACAGACGCTAGTTCATCCAGGAGTGCTCACTTAGGAGAGGCACAGACGCTAGTTCATCCAGGAGTGTTCACTTAGGAGAGGCACAGACGCTAGTTCATCCAGGAGCGCTCACTTAGGAGAGGCACAGATGCTAGCTCATCCAGGAGCGATCACTTAGGAGAGGCACAGACGCTAGTTCATCCAGGAGTGTTCACTTAGAAGAGGCACAGACACTAGTTCATCCAGGAGCGCTCACTTAGGAGAGGCACAGACGCTAGCTCATCCAGGAGCGATCACTTAGGAGAGGCACAGACGCTAGTTCATCCAGGAACGCTCGTACTCACCTTCAGCCTGTCTGTGACTACCCTGTCACTCCCACACCCCACCCCAACTCTCCCAACACCCAGACAAACGGCCTACCTGGAATCTCTCTCTGCGGCTCATATGTCACTGCCTGTGCCGTGCTGCTGCTGTGTGATACATGGGCACATAGCTGTCACTAACTGCCTGCTTCAGTAATAGGCTGCCCAACGACCTGCTCGTAATTCATTAAAACATGTAAAGGAGTCGCCGTGGTGAGGGAGGCGGGGCTCGTCTGGGCCTCAATGCTGCTGTGATAGGGTCCTTCCTGTGGGGACAGTTGAGAGTCACAGGTCGACTATCTCACATTGTGAAAATGTCAGGGGTCAGGGGTCGCTCAGGCCAGACGGTCTGGGAGTGAAGCCATCACCTTCATCTGCGGACAGTACGGAGGGGCGTTAACTACAAAGAAAATGAACCTGATTCTGAAGTAGTGAAGTGTTCACAGAGAGCTGTTGCAGCCACGGGAAGCCTTGCACAATTGTGAATTGTGTATTGTCTGAACGCACTCCCACTCCGTCCTTGTGCAGACTTGAGTGCAACCGCCTCAGAATCTACATTTCGCACAATGATGGAAGTTTGGTGAAAGGATTTAAAGAACAGAGCCATGCAGCACAATACAGGGAGCTATCGGAGAGCAGACGACGACAATAATTACACTTAAGTAATAAGCCAATTTTGACATCTGTCACCTCAGAGAGTCGTGCGGTAAGTGAAGAGGAATAAACAGAGAAATTTTCCTCTCTTATGAAGTGGTGTAATCCGCTTTAAGAATACACTTTGCCTTTCTTCTCGTATTGTAACTATGATAATTGCAGTTTTGTGTTGGACGACATTCAAGGACTTATCTTCTACGTTTTGTATGATTAACTTTACCGCTTCTGCTAAATCCGAAAGTTTTTCTGCTTTGCTTCTTCTATTGTCATTGCTCGTTTTCAATTGCCCATATTTCCTTTTTGAAACGTAAAGCCATTGTGTGCCTCCCCACTGCAGTCTGTCTATTCTATTAAGACTCAGTCGAGAAACTTGTAGTTTTCCTCCATTTTTTTCTCCCTTTCACTGGGGCTCTTAAATCATGCATGAAATGGCGTAGCTCAATTTACAGGAGCCTCATTTGGGTTTGTGCAAGTGAAACGGGCCTTCTCCCCTCCAGAAGCCACGTTCTGTCAAAACGTCCTCGGCGAGTGGCCGTTAGGCTCATGATGGGTGAGGAGTGAACCTGAACCTGATCCCTGGAGAAGGGACCACGTGCGTCTCTTCATAAGAGCTTCACTTTTAGTTCCACATTGTTTTGTCCATCAGTGGAGACGATGGGCGATTAGCACGAAGGCGCTCGTCGTGCGGGGTCTTCAAAAGCACGTCAGCGAGGCCATCTTCTCAGGCTGGGGTGCCTTTAATCTGGCCACGCCACCTGTGAGGGACGTCAGGAGCGGGGCTTAATATAGCAGCAGTGGGCCTTCGTTATGCCCAAACTCCGCTTGGCCAGAGTCATCCTGCCTCACAATCCCACAGGCACACACACAAAATGTTGGTGCACACAAAGATACACACACATATCCACAACAATGATGTTCACACACGCATGTGTACATGCACACAGAAACACACACATACGATGGTAAGCACTTGCACAAAATGATGGTGCACACACACACACACACACACACACACACACACACACACACACATCCATGACAATGATGTGCACAAACACACACACACACACACAAAATGATAGTGTGTACATACACAAAATGCTGGTGCACACCCACACGCACACGTCCTCAAAGATGGCGTGTGCACAAACAGCTCGGGCCTTCCCGCTTTCATGAAGCGCCTGTAATTTGTCATTTTTCACATGAGATGAAGCCTTTTATGAAGTGAAATGAGTTCGGCGAGAGGGAAGCGCTACAAAAACCCCCATGATTAATTTGCTTGTTAGACTGTTGCAGCTGTCACCTGTGTAAGACATCTGGACAGCAGACTGACTAATGCCATAAGAGCAAGACTAGCAGGACTCGCTGACACGCCACCTCTTTGAGTGAACTGCACTTATTCACCCTTTCAGTGGGCTTTTAGGAGAAAAACACGCTGCTAGAAATGGGTCTTTTTTTTCCAAGGGTAATTAATAAGCATTACTGGTGATTGACATGGTAATTAGTTGTATTAATGTGACACTAAGAGACTTTGAGCTGGGAGGAGGGGCGACGCTGGGTGAGGGGGAGGTGTCAGAGTGTTTGGAGGGCGGAGTCCAGTATGAATGGCTTCACTTAAAATACCTTTTCTGATTGTAATCATGTTCTTATAGGTTCCCCTGCACTTGAGAGCTGATTTATAAGAGTCAAACAGGCTGACTGGGGGCATGTGACAGCTCTACCCCCAAAGCAGCGTCTGGTGAAGCCCGTACACCACAGAGGGACGCAGGCCACGCTGCTGTGGACCAGAGTCTTCATCAGGCACCCTCACTTAATATTTTATCATTATAGAATTAGGTAGCAGTGCCCATTTATTTGTGTATGCTGTGTAATCTGGAGGTCACTCACAGCCATCGTGACTACACTACAACCGTTTCACAATCCCACCCCCTCTCTTCATTAAAACTGTTTAGACACACAGATAAACAAATCTGGTGTGTCCCATCGTGATTGGTAGGGTCGCTTTCTCTGCAGTGACCGATTCATGTCTTTATAGAACATAAACAAAAGCACCAATTTCAATTCCTGACAGAGAGAGAAAGAGAGAGTTTGTGTAAGAGAGCAGGATTTAGAATAATAGGTCTTCAGAATAACCTGCTAGCGATCTCTTCCCTAAAAGCTACAATAACAAAATAAGCAGATGGCTTAGGCACATATCTAAAAACATACATAAAAGGGTGATTATAGCTCTTTGCTGGTATCGTGTTGCTGTTACAGCATGTGTTCTGCACAGATGGACCAATTTTTAAGATGGAAATAATTCTGGGAAGTCACACAGCACTGAGCTGAAGCATGTTGTTCATGTCTGTTGAAATGCTTCTGGCCATGGGCTAGTCAGAAAATTAACCCCACTACCCAAACAGAAGTAGCCCGTCTTTTCACTAACCAGTCAGAAGCAGCCTGTCTTTTCACTAACCAATAAGAAGCAGCCTGTCTTTTCACTAACCAATCAGTTGCTGACAGGAAAATGAGGAATGTCTTCACAAACTCCATGAAAAGCCTCAACAAGAACATGGTGCTAATATCCTTACTGCTGCAAATCTGTAAACCATGTAGACTGATCAGTATCTCCAGTTATTGTTTGTGTAGGATTGGCTTGCATATTTATCTGACAAACATGTTGACAAGCATGTTGACAAACAAGGTTTGTCTGATTCTGTGTGTAAAACAGGAGTCTGTAAGACAGGAGTCTGTATGTAAGACAGGAGTCTGTATGTGTGGAGTATGTAAATAATACTGGGTCTGTATACAAGATATACTAAGTGTACTAACCAAAGTACAACTGCAGTACAATCCCAGTACAATCCAACTACAACACCAGTACAACCCCAGTCCATTCCCAGTACAACCCCAGTACATCCCCAGTAGAACACCAATACAACCCCAGTACAACCCCAATACAACCCCAGTGGAACACCAGTACAACCAAAGTACATGCCCATTTAATCCTCAGTACAACCCCAGTACACCCCCAGTAGAACACCAGTACAACCCCAGTACACCCCCAGTACACCCCCAGTAGAACACCAGTACAACCCCAGTACACCCCCAGTAGAACACCAGTACAACCCCAGTACAATCCCAGTAGAACACCAGTACAACCCCAGTACAATCCCAGTACAACCCCAGTATAATCCCAGTACACGGGCAGTACCGCAGCTCCTGACAGATGATGGCTTTCGCAGCCTTGCTTCAGTAATCTTCAACATGTATGTTTAATGGCAGAGGCCTGGACAGGAAATGATCAGCAAATGAAGGGGAGTGGTGGTGATTACGCAGCGCGGCTGTCAGGCCCGGCCTCACAGCCATTCATTTGAACACAGCTCATTTCTGCGGCCACAGTATGACGAGGATTTAATGTCCCCATTCTCCCAGTCCTGTTCTACATGACAAATTGTTTTAATAAACATATACCGGGTAATAATAAAGTAATAATAAGCCTACCAGTCACCTTATATCACTGCAGTTAAATTCTCTCCCCCCATAAGCCAACATTGGTTACAATGACAATTACATGGGGAGCCAATTCTTAGTGCGGGGCAAACACAATGGACAGATTTAATATAGTTTGTAAATATGATTAGTGTGCTGTCATGTTATTGGAGTGGAGTATTTACATTTCTCTCAGGGTTTGTTCCCGCAGGAACACAGCAGGTCTGAGTTCTTCTCTCTCTTCTCTCTCTTCCCTATCACACGGCGTTCCTCGCTCGCCTTCACAACGTAATGAAAAACACTGTTGACCGTTAATATTCCACGGATCAATCACCATTTTTAATTTTGAGGATAAATGTGCAATTGTGTAACCCTCTGAAGGTTTCTACCACCTACAACGTGTGTGTGTGTGTGTGTGTGTGTGTGTATGTGTGTGTGTAAGCATGTGAGGGTATGTGTGTGTGTATGTGTGTGTGCGTGTGTGTGTGTGTGTGTGTGTGTGTGTGTGTGTGTGTGTGTGTGTGTGTGTGTATGTGTGTGTGTAAGCATGTGAGGGTATGTGTGTGTGTATGTGTATGCGTCTGCGTGTGTGTGTGTGTAAGCGTGTGTGTGTGTGTGTGTGTGTGTGTGTGTGTGTGTGTGTGTGTGTGTGTGTGTGTGTGTGTTTGTCTGTATCCATGTTTGCAGGCAGATCTAGGTTTGCGTTATTGGAAATGAGAAAGAATGTGTTCTTGTAATGGCTCTTGGTTATTTACTGAGGTAATTTCATGCTACATTTCAATTATTGCTGAGATTTGTTCTTAGCTCCTCAAGCTGTTGCTCCTACCTGCAACTGACTGGCTAAAGGAAACGTATAATCAGTGCTGTGCTTACACAGCAGGAGGCTGAAGGGGCTTTAGACTCTTGCATTTGGCTAATGGAAATAAACCAGTAGAGACAGCAGAGGTGACTTAATGGAGAACCAGGGTCAGTTAATGGAGAACCATTATGTCAATAACAACTACGAGGTATCACCCTGCTAGGGAGCACCCTGAGAGGTAGCACCTGGTTTGTGAGGTAGCACCTGGTTTGTGAGGTAACACCCTTTTGTGAGGTAGCACCTGGTTTGTGAGGTAACCCCCTGTTGTGAGGTAGCACCAGGTTTGTGAGGTAACACCCTTTTGTGAGGTAGCACCTGGTTTGTGAGGTAACACCCTTTTGTGAGGTAGCACCTGGTTTGTGAGGTAACCCCCTGTTGTGAGGTAGCATCAGGTTTGTGAGGTAACGCCCTTTTGTGAGGTAGCACCTGGTTTGTGAGGTAACCCCCTGTTGTGAGGTAGCACCTGGTTTGTGAGGTAACCCCTTGTTGTGAGGTAGCACCTGGTTTGTGAGGTAGCCCCCTGTTGTGAGGTAGCACCAGGTTTGTGAGGTAACCCCTTGTTGTGAGGTAGCACCTGGTTTGTGAGGTAGCCCCCTGTTGTGAGGTAGCACCTGGTTTGTGAGGTAACCTCAAGACTAGTGCACTGAGGAGCGTCTGCTGACTCTTTGGCTAATTATTTTTGGCTAATTATTTCCATGTGTTGATACAGAGAGGCCACAACAATTTTTTCGTCATTATTGATTCAAGATAGAAATCTGTTGGTGGAAAACATTACCCACTCACACTCTTGCAAATATGCAGAATAATAAACTTGGTCTGGTCCACAGCATGGGCAAATAACTAACACAAATATTCGTATGATAATCCCTGATGTCAGTGTGGTAGAGGACAGGTGGTGTGTGGTCTGTCCCTCCAGGTGAGCCTTTCTGTCTGTTAGCTTCATGTCCGCAAGGTTAGAAAATTATGCCACATTATTTTCATGTCAAAGTGTCGTTCCATGTGGGTACGTGAACCCACAAAAAGAAAAAAAATAAATAAAAAACTTGGAAAAGTGTAGACAGGTAATTAGAACAAGGCCTCTGAATCTCATCCCTCTCTGCTGTCGCTGAGTTTTTATATAACCCATGGGAACCCAATAGTGTTGTAAAGGTTTAAAAGGATTATGTTTGTGAGTGGTGTGTCCCCTTATTAACTTAACACCTCTTATTGTCTGAATGAGGTTTGACAGAGTCACAGCAGGTCAAGCACCATGAATACTTAAAATGTCTTAAAGAGTGAAAGATCTGATGGATGTGCTACATGTACTGCAGTGAAAGGCCCCCTGAATGACACCTCACCAGCCGGAGAAGAACAGGGTCACCACCCCAAACCTCGTCCCACGCACCACCCAAACCCCCACAGCCGCACCTCCACCACACCTCCACCCACACCCAACACTGGCCTCACACGAAAGGCCCTGTCGTTCGTCCTGCACCTCTGACAGTTAAATAAAATATTTATTTGCGTTATCTAAAAACATATATTCTCTCCTCCGTGCTAGTTACCAAGAACACCGGCTTCTGAAGCACCTCTGTGCCACCACCCGCACCGGCCCTCCAGTGACTCAATTAGGCAGCCGATATGTCGGTGTGGCCCTGTTTCTTCTGCGTCTGTCTGGGCCTAATTCATCTCCCAGCACTTTTCATCCATTGTGCGCTTTTGATTCATTTCTCTGTGACTAATAAATCGTAGGTGAAATGTAGCATATTACCAGCAGGGAATGGTCAGGCACGTCGCTGCCTTACCCCATCACGGAGAGAAGGAGGGGGAAGACTGATGTGTACTGATCTCCTGCCGTGATTACCGTCCAGCTCACTTGTGGTTATACATGCTGCCGTGCGCTACACCAAACGCTAGCCAAAGGGATCGCTCTTCAGCATCGCCAGACTGCAGCCATGATCCCTCATAAAGCCTGTTTGGTTTCTCTGTCCTGTAAGCCTGGTCCAATTTCTCACTTACTAGAATAATATTTGATGTGGCATTAACATTTATGGTTTCAGGGACTGCTAGCTTGCATCAGTGGGGCTATCTAAAGGATCTGTGACCTTTTCAATCCAATTCATATTTCTGTAATTGTGTTTCATCCTTTTTCAGGGACAGTTACCATTTTACTGCTTTTATGCCTTCAATTTTAGGCACTTCTTCCAAAACTACAAATAAAGGCTCTGAAATTATTTTTTCATTGACTTTACAGCTTACAAACACAGCACTTCCTGTTCACATTTTTCTTTCTGTGTCTTTGATAGTTGAAGGATGACCATGTTGAAATCATGTAATTTAAATCCTAAAGGAGAGCCTACTTTTGGATATGTTGCTTAATCCTGTTGCCTGAATTTCAAAGATTTCAAAGAAATTGCTCAAGTACGGTAGCTGTAAGTGAAACACAATGCAGCAGCTCTATAGCACGTGACAGGTGGTATCACGCTTTGTGTTAGACACTGACATATGATGGGTGTTGTTATGGCAAGGTACTAACTTTAATTGGCTGGATTAATTTGAAAATACTTCAGACCATCTCATCTAATCTATGCGAATTTTCAGTCAGCGTCTTGACATTCAATCAAAGAGCAAAAGGATCAAGGCGTCTGGGTCTGAAGACTTCAGCTGTAGTGAGTCTGCAGGGAACCGGGGCTCACACAGCCTAGCTAGCCTCTCTTTCCTGGGCCTCCTCACCAACAGCATGCTGATCGTTTTATAGATGGGGCAATCCTGTCATTATCCCAACCCTGTTCAATCCTCTGAACCCTGGTCCATCATTAACCTAACTGTATAAGCTACTGTATGCTAGATTCAACAACCAGGTGTTCATATTAGAATTTGTTTTAGAACATTTTGGTATCTTACCTCCTCTGAAACTGCTGGTTTGCAAAGAGTGTTTGGTGTGTTCAAAGGAAAGCTGTGCTGACTCTCTGTGAAGATCTGCAACTTCAGTCAATAGTCTAGATGCAAATATATACCAGAATGTTTTCATGAAATCACGGTCAAACAGAATCATCTGGACCAGGACACTAAGGACACAGAGAGCTGGGTGGGAAAGAGAATGGACGTCCACAGGCGTCCACAGTTGGAGAAGCAGGCTATTTGTAAAAGTACCAGGTGAGCAGTGCGTGGCCGGTGATTAGCATGAGTATTAGGTGAATAAGGCGTGGCCTGTGATTTGTAGGAATATCAGGTGAACAGGGCGTGGCCTGTGGTTAGTAGGAATATCAGGTGAATAGGGCGTGGCCTGTGATTTGTAGGAGTATCAGGTGAACAGGGCGTGGCCTGTGGTTAGTAGGAATATCAGGTGAACAGGGCGTGGCCTGAGGTTAGTAGGAATATCAGGTGAACAGGGCGTGGCTGGTGATTAGTAAGAAGATGAAGTCGAATGGTAGGAGCTGATCAGGGATGTTTGGTGATCTGAGGGAATGGTCATGAATGCACTGGACCTTTTTTACTTCTGTGTTCATTTTTTAAGTGAATTTAATTTGCTGTAAGAGGAAGATATGAAACATATGATATCTGGACAGTCTGATATTTTATGGTATCAGGGCAATTTGATATTATATCTGGACAGTTTGATTTGATATCTGGACAGTCTGCATTAGTGTGCACAATTTGTGAGAGGGATTGCAACTGGGAGGAAAAAGCAGATAAAAAGAAACACTGAAGTTTTTTTCTTTTCTATCAAACGCTTGGTGAGGGTCAGGCAGAAACACACAGCGGTACGCTTCTGTTGACAACACTGCTTTATCACGGACTCCCATCATCTTAACTGCTTGAGTCTGCTTCCCAACTACCTCCATCCCATTCATTAATTGTTCCTCCCTTCAGATAGGTCAACCAAAACAACCTCTATGCTGACACTAACGAATGAAATTAAGTATTTGGCAATTATCACCATGCTAATGTCCCAGTCAGCATCATGCTAATGCTAACAACTGTTTAGGAACGTGACAGCTTACGCCACGTGGTGGGCGTGGTGCGAGAAGGAGGCGGACACACTTGCAGAGTGGAGCGTGTTGTATCGTCACACACAAGGTTAGTCACATGACACTTTGACCAAGGAAAAACGGATAGCATGAGCGCAACGAGGCATGACACAATAACATACCCGAAAACACTTACCAAAGAACACTAGACATGTGAGCTCACCCACACACACAACAAGCTCGAGCATCGCACACCACAAACAACAAAAACACTGAATTAAAAAGAAACCCAGACTATACAACAATGACCCCTTAATATGTTAGATGAAAACAAATGTTTGAACAAGCGCTAGAATCATGACTTGAGAAATGACTAGCACAATGTCTAACAACAATCAATGAACCCCGAGAGTGGAGTCAAGAACTCGACTATTCACCGTATTTCGCCACGCCCACTTTCAAGTGTGTGTTTCTTCCGCCTTTGTGTTAGAACTTCCGGTCAGCTATTTTTGCATTAGTGTACACTACTACATTTTAATGATTTTTTTCATAAAATAGGCATTCTTGTCTTCTTAAAATTACAAAATGAATGCAAGGAAGCAGCCGACGCGTTTGCTTAATCGGAGCTTCATAACCAAGCCATTTCTCGGGATAAGGATGATCTGGTGTTGGTTTCCCCTCCACAAAATGATAAGAGCAGACGTATGGACGTTTGGGTGGATGTTTTAAATTTAGCGCCTTCAGCCTTAGGTCCTCTTCTTTGGAAGGCGGTGGATATAAGGTGCCCCACAACACAACAGATCTTTTCGAGCTGTGTTGGTCAAGCCAAGTTTTCCTCTTCTTCCAATTATTGTGACACCCTCTAACTGAACATATTATTCTAGTCATTTTGTGTTTGTTGTCGTTTTGCTTGTAATCGGTATCAGCGTATCCGTAGCACCGGAAGTTCTAACACAAAGTCAACCAAAATGGCCCTGCCCAGCGTTGTCATGGAAAATAGCGTGAATATATGCACTAACAACTACGATGAACTAACACGCAACAGCTGGGAAAGTAACAATGGGGGCGTGGCTGGGAAACACATGCGGAAAAGGCAGACATAGACGTGACGAAACAGGCAGGGGGCGGGGTCAGGCATGACACCACGGGCCGTGTGTGTCAGAGGAATCGGCCCAAACGTGGCCTTCGACCTCTGCAGAACATTGTTTTCCTGTTAGTTTAACTCTCATCTCAACTAATTAATATTTTTGCTTATAGCTGCTGCAGCACCCTGAGACTTCCCTTAATTAATCATTTATAAATCTGCTAGTTTATTAGGCTCCGCCTTTGGCACTGGCTGCATTGGGAAACCACAAATGATTAGTTACAGGAATGAACGTAGCACACAGTCCCCCTGCAGTTCGGTGTCCCCCCCTGCAGCTCAGTGTGTCCCTCTGCAGTTTGGTGTCCCTCTGCAATGTGTCTCACCCTGGGACGTCACTGGGACGGTCACTATGTGGCCAGAGCTGGGGTCGTAATTTTGCCGTATAGAAGGGCCAGATGGTGATGGAGGTAAAATCCCACCTGCTATTCACCCCACCAAGCCGAAACTGGATGAACAAGGACAAGGTTCACTTTTTGTGGAACAGGAGAGACAATTCTGTCACTTAACAGTGAAAATAAATTAATCAAATCAACTGGAGGCATTTTCCGCAGTGTGTCCCTGGCTGACAGGCAGAAGACACGTCTCCTCCAACAGGGAGAAGAGATGTCTCGTCCAACAGGGTTCCACCATCCAATTAGACCTCCACTGGCATGGGCAGCCCACACCGGCCTGCAAACGCCCGCTATCAGAAGCCTGCTCTCCTCCACCCTTATCACACAAGAGGCTGTACTTTAGTGCAGAGGGGAGGTGTAGCCACTAACACGGCGATGGCAAGAACGTCATCTACATGATGTGATGTGCTCACTGTGCTCCTGATCTTCACATGCTAGCCTGACCCTGAATGGCATCTCGAGAAAAAAAAAACAAGTGCCATAAATCGCATCCAATTGTGTTGGCTGAACAGACACTACATTAACCAGCATGCCTGTCACCTGGAGTCCCGCGGGCAGGTGGCCCACCTGGCACAGTGGAGCGTGTGTGTGGTTCTCCAGCAGTGCAGCCATGACAGAGAGAAGTAATAAGAACAGGAAAGAGAAGGAGGGAATTGAGTGTGTCTCATATTCAGTAATTACATTTCATTCATCTGAGAAGTGTGTGTGTGTGTGTGTGTGTGTGTGTGTGTGTGTGTGTGTGTGTGTGTGTGTGTGTGTGTGTGTGTGTGTGTGTGTGTGTGCGCGCGCGCGCATCTGTGGAGGGTCATGTTCAGACCTGCATTGTCTACACAACAAGAACCAATCATGTTTATTGAAATGCATCTCACTTCCCCCTTCCTGATGGTGTGGGCCCATTACCACGTCCTGGAGGGTGAGCTGGTAAATGGGACAGATGGGTAGTGTTTATTACCCAGCATCCTTCACTTCTGCGCACGCCACTCAGACGACCTGCCGATGTGGCTGCTATGATGGAGTCTCTCTGGTTCTTGTTCCTCTCCTCCTGTGTCTGACACACACAGATCCATGGCCATGGCACTGATGCAGCTCTGACAGCTCCTGGTATCACTGTAGTGGTCAGACCAGTGGCTGTCCCATGGTGTTACACATCCATAATGTCTTTAAGTGTCATACTTGTCATTTTATGGCATCAGACAGTGCCTGAACCTCAGCTCCCCTGGTCTGTGGGTCTGATGAACGTTCTTGCACTGGATGGGGAGATGAAACCTGATACTGACTGTGTTTCAAACATTAACATCTCTTGACTCTTTTCTCTGCCGCAGACATATAGCACTCACATTTGGCCCATAAATCTCACTTAGTCTTTCAATCTTTAAACAGTGCTGAGCACCAGGAATAGACATGAACTTTGCTCTGCAGCAGGTTTTCAAAGAAGTCTGAGCATGGAACAATTCTTTAAACTGGAATTCCGAGTCTGACAACAGAATATAATGTCATAAGTTATTGCTTTAATTTTGATTTTCATTTTTCATAATTGCATTACTTTCCACAGTAAAGGGGAAACCTCAGTTCAGTAGAACACTGCAGTAGGAAGTTCACCTCAGTTCCTGTAATGCATGCGTCCTGTGGTGTGTCATGAGGAATTATCAGGAACTTGGCAACCGAGAGTTTGAGGCAAGAGTTCACAAATGCTCAGTTTCCACTCTTCATAAATCCACATCTTGTCTGCTAATTTATGGTTACAAGCTGAGGGGTGAAAAAAAAACACATTTCAGGTAGAACTGCAGAAATGTAGAAGCAAATGTGAGATGATGCTTTCTCCACATGTCTGTTATCTAGGAGTAATACTGTGTACATATCATGACAGCAGTGTCACAGGAACCATCTGACAGATGGAGTTCCACTATTCCCTGTGCAGTCTTGAATTTCTTCTCATTAGTCCGGTCCAAAACCAACTATATAATATCCTGTGAGCGCCTGTCCACACACCTATCATACCTCTTCCCGAGAAAACCAGAGACAGCGTTTATGAATGTGGAATTGATGGATGCGTCTTGCTTTGGGTCTAGCTGATTCCAGAGATTGGATCTGTTTGAATTCATTACCGTGATGGGTGTTGATAGAGACCAGAAGGACCAGCAGAGGGGATAAACAGATGTTCAGACTCAGAGAGTTCTTCAGACCCAGAGTAGTGAGAACTCTATGAGCTTGGCTCATGGATATGATGTTACGAGACACGTTGAGTGAAATCTAAAGAGAGATGAACATGCAGCACTGTTTGAGCATTAGGGTGTTGAGAGGAGTCTGTGTGTGTGTGTGTGTGTGTGTGTGTGTGTGTGTGTGTGTGTGTGTGTGTGTGTGTTGTGTGATGGGGACACTGTCCATCTAACATTTCAGGCCCCGATTCCTCTGTGGCAGGAGCTTTTAACCTGCAGCCAGTTTCATTTTGATGTCATTTTTAATGTCCTTTTTCCTTAAATGTACTGCTGTAATATTTAATGTGCATTTTGGCACATAGACTAGCTCTGCTGAACAAGATTATAATAAACCCTTTGAAGTTGGATAACACTTAATTTTCCAAGATATGACAATGATTTTTATCTTTTCTATAATTATGGTTTGATCTTTTTTTATCATTTTATATAACTCTCTTATACGTTTTAGTGCATGAAATGTGCTATAGGAGTAGTAGTAGCAGCAGTAATAATAATAATAAAAATAATAATAATAATAATAATAATAATAACAACAATAGTAATAATAATAACATTAAACAGAAAACCTTAAATGTTTCACATAAACATTTTATTCTCAGTTTCATCTAATATTTTGTATTTTGCCCTGCAAGATTTAAAAATTGATTGGTAAAGAGTGTTCTGTGCATATTTATAAATACATTCCTCTGGTGTGCCTCATTGAAAATAAAGGATTTTATTACTTTAGCAGTGCCATTAAAGGGTAATGCCATTGCCGGTCATCTGAGAATGTTTGCTGGCTACCAGCCTGGGTCTCTGCGTTCCTGAACAACGCACCAACAGGCTTTGCTTAGGGCTGCCGGGTGTAGTCTGGAACCACCAACTCTCCACCCTACACCTTCATCTCCACCCTAAACCTTCATCTCCACCCTAAACCTTCATCTCCACCCTAAACCTTCCTCTCCACCCCACACCTTCATCTCCACCCCACACCTTCCTCTCCACCCCACACCTTCATCTCCACCCTACACCTTCCTCTCCACCCCACACCTTCATCTCCACCCTACACCTTCATCTCCACCCTACACCTTCATCTCCACCCCACACCTGCCTCTCCACCCCACACCTTCCTCTCCACCCCACACCTTCATCTCCACCCTACACCTTCCTCTCCACCCCACACCTTCATCTCCACCCCACACCTTCATCTCCACCCTACACCTTCATCTCCACCCTACACCTTCATCTCCACCCTAAACCTTCATCTCCACCCCACACCTTCATCTCCACCCTACACCTTCATCTCCACCCCACACCTTCATCTCCACCCTACACCTGCCTCTCCACCCCACACCTTCATCTCCACCCCACACCTGCCTCTCCACCCCACACCTTCATCCCCACCCTACACCTTCATCTCCACCCTACACCTTCATCTCCACCCCACACCTTCATCTCCACCCTACACCTTCATCTCCACCCCACACCTTCATCTCCACCCTACACCTGCCTCTCCACCCCACACCTTCATCTCCACCCCACACCTTCATCTCCACCCTACACCTTCATCTCCACCCCACACCTTCATCTCCACCCTACACCTGCCTCTCCACCCCACACCTTCATCTCCACCCCACACCTGCCTCTCCACCCCACACCTTCATCTCCACCCTACACCTTCATCTCCACCCCACACCTTCATCTCCACCCCATACCTGCCTCTCCACCCCACACCTGCCTCTCCACCCCACACCTTCATCTCCACCCCACACCTGCCTCTCCACCCCACACCTTCATCTCCACCCTACACCTGCCTCTCCACCCCACACCTTCATCTCCACCCTACACCTTCATCTCCACCCCACACCTTCATCTCCACCCTACACCTGCCTCTCCACCCCACACCTTCATCTCCACCCCACACCTGCCTCTCCACCCCACACCTTCATCTCCACCCCACACCTTCATCTCCACCCCATACCTGCTAATCATGTCACCCACATAAGAGTTCACTTGGAGATTTGCTCTCTGATGCCATCAAGAGAACCCGTTAACCTTGTTAAGACAATCAATCAGACCAACCTCCCCCACCCCCAACACCTGTCCACTCACACACACAAATGAAATGAGATGCCAAATATAAACTTACTCAGCCCATTGTGTGTTCAGTAAGGACCCAGGCAGGGCCCGACTGTAAAACTGGTGTGTGTTCAGGAAGGACCCAGGCAGGGCCCGACTGTAAAACTGGTGTGTGTTCAGTAGGGACCCAGGCAGGGCCCGACTGTAAAACTGGTGTGTGTTCAGTAAGGACCCAGGCAGGGCCCGACTGTAAAACTGGTGTGTGTTCAGTAAGGACCCAGGCAGGGCCCGACTGTAAAACTGTTTACCCACCTTTCTACATGGCAGGCAGCTCTTTGGCACCCATGTCCGGACTGTGCCGGAAAATGACTTGCTAATCTGTTTCGTTATTGGAAGTGTTTGGGTTGGGTGCCAGTGAAGGGGATTTCCTTGACTGTTGAAAGTCTCGATGAGTAGCCCGTTTCCAGCTCCGTGGTATAATTACTCAGCCTGAGCTGTGGCCACAGGGCCGCGTGCAGGGCTGCCTTTTAAACTGTAAATTATGAAGGATTAGCATTTATGAATTTTAAATCAGGTCTGTGGTAGGAGACACTAAAGCTGCTTAGTGATTGCACACGGCAGTGTTTGAGCAGGCGGGAGGCTACCCCATTCTGTGCCAGCAGGCTCACACACACGTGTGTACACGCATTAAGTGTACTGGCACACACACCAAATGTGCTTGCATGCATAGAGTGTGCTCACACACTCACGACTGCCGTTATCAGCTTTAAGTGAACGCAGGGCTGACATCTTAACATCACACACATCACGGAGGAGCCAGTGAGAGAGGACGTGTTAGCCAGATGGTGTATGTGTGTGTCTTATACTCTCTCTCTCTCTCTTACACACACTCTCTATCTCTCTCTCTCCTACACACACACTGTATCTCTCTCTCTCTCTCTCTCTCTCTCTCTCTCTCTCTCACACACACACACACACATACACTCTCTCTTACACTTTCTCTCTCTCTCTCCCTCTCTCTCTCTCTCTCTCTTACACACACTCTCTATCTCTCTCTCTCTCTCTCTCTCTCACACACACACACACACACACACACACACACTCTCTCTTACACTTTCTCTCTCTCTCCCTCTCTCTCTCTCTCTCTCTCTCTCTCTCTCTCTCTCTCTCTCTCTCTCCCTCATCGAGTCAGGTCTCTGCCACTCACTGAAGTGTCATACTGGTCTGAATATCCAGTGGGTGATTATGGTAATGTGTCAGTCTATCCATGCTAAATTATGCAAAATGGATTGATGTGACACAAAGTCATCAATTAGACGAATATCAACATTGAAAATGTGTGACGCAGTGCAATATTTCCTCCTGGTCGCTGAAGGGCAGGTCCCCAGCAGTGAGGCTGTCCTGTTTCTCGGGCATCTCTGAAGGGAGCGTTGTGTTAGTATATGTTAGTATGTGTTGAAGAATGACCTTCTCTTTCCTATCACCTCTCGCCTTTTCTCAGCAGGACGCAGGACTCTATGAGTGCTATAGCACATTATTAGAGAGTGCACGGGGCTATACACCTTCTGTCATTTCACACACCTGGGGCTATATACCTGAGGGGCAGGTGGGTCATCCAGCCCACTGGGAGGTCGGGCCAGGGCCCGTTGGTCTGCACCCTGCCTAGGAGACACACAATCTGGGGAAGATCTCAAAGTGTTTGCCACGTCCTGCCCAATAATCTTTGATCGTTGGCACAGTTCGGGTCATATGTAGAAGATCTGGATAACTGGACATTGACATCATCTGTCTGTAGCGATGTCATCTCTGAGCATATTGCTAAGAGACCATGGGAGGGTGTGTGACCACTGGAGGGGGTGTGGCCACTGGAGGGTGTGTGGCCACTGACCACTAGGCGTATGGCCACAGTTCGAGCACAGTTGCAGGTTAGAAGATGCTGTCATTACAGGCAGAAACAGAAACAGAAATCTGTTAGCTGATGGACAACATACAAACAGTAATAGCCACTGTAGGATATGCAAATGGCATAGTAACATTTACTATGCTTCTTACAAAGATGATCATGGTGAACTCATGGCAAGATTAAAGAAGCTGAGAAGAGAAAAGTTTGAATGCAAAATAACAAAACATAATTAGCCATAAACAAAATTAGCCTTGCTAACAATTCTGGCATAAAGCAAGACTTCAGGGTCTCTTCTGTTCCTTCAGTTTATCTTTCTGATTACAGTTAGAAAAAATAAAGAAGAGTTAAAGCAAGAAAAACACACCAAGCGAAAAGCCAGTGTGAATCCCTCCGTGTTAACAGCAAAAAGAGGAGATGTTTGCAAAATAAATAAATATATAAATAAATCATCCTATTAAAAGGCCTGTGTGTGTTTGGTCTGCTCTGCTCTCCCAGGCTATGGAGCACAAATGGACATATCACATTGATTTTCTTTCACGGCGGATTGCATTGATTCCTGTGAGCATGGCAGACATGTCCAGCTGGCCGTGTGCACAGAGGCTGGACGTCAGGGTCCGACCGGATCCTTCCCAACATGCTTATGGTCCTCATTACCCCAAATGCGGGTCCTCTCTCTCCACTTCACCCCCAAATTAAACGGAGAGCTTTTTAATTATTTATCAATACCACGACCGCCACTGGATCAATCAGTGTGAATGGCTTTTAAACATAATGGGATGAGTCAAGCCGATGCAACATCGATCGAAAAATCTTGAGCATTTTGATGTGTGCCTTAAGACACCCAATTATTTCTCTTGGGTAGGGTTGGAGTGACAGTGGCCTGGTTAATTTGGGCACACAGGCAGCAGGAGGGAGAAAGCTTCCCCGCGGGGCGACGGCTGACCTACTAGAGTGTGCCTGACTTCAAGGTTTTGTCATCTATTGCCATGAATCAACCCCTTAACCAACACAACTCAACATCAGGAGATGTCAGGAGCTTCCACAGACAACCCATGTCCAGAGACAGTCCAACCCAACAGCAAGAAACACATAAAGAATTGCCATAAGCAGTCATAATAGAAAGTCTGCAGTGTCCACTGAAGAGACATCTATCAGGGAACTCTCACCCCTACTATAACAGCGCAGCATGGTAAACAAGTCACGTGGGCCTAAAACAGCCCCTAGTTGTTTGTGCTAAGGATATATGAGCATTAACACATACAAATGACACTGCACTTAGCCAAAAAATTCTTCCTTTAATCGATGATAATACTCTGGCGGTGAGAGATCAGTCAGGGACCAGGTCCGTTTGATCAGGGCCGTGTTGACGTTGTAATGGTGGCTGGATGTTTTGCGTGCTGCTGTGTGTCTGGGAATACTGTGTGTTATACTGCACAAGTGCTGTTCTGTCTGGAATTATTAATCAGTGACACACAATACAATCCAATTTCATACCACAATATTCAGTCATAGCAGAATAATGTTCCAGGTGCAGCAAACAAGGCAGAGGAGGATTTCAAATGAAATAATTCCTGGAGATTATTTTTTTCCTTGATATTTGGATATTAATGCAATATCTATAGCTACTTCTGTCATACAGTCATTCATTCACGAGTGGTAAATAAACAATCACGTCGAATTCAGAAGACTGTTTATGTGCAAGGCTACAAGCCAACATAAAGGAGACAATATAATGAGATTTGACCCCCCCCCCACCCCCACCCCAGTACTGGTGGAATTGGATTATTGGAAGGGTGGCTTATTTGTATGGGGTTTGGCACACCACAAAATAAATTCCCACCTATTCAAATTTAAATCAGACCGAGGTGCAGAAGATAACCCTTTAAAGACAGTATGAACTCAAAATGAAGGTCCAGTGCCCACAGATCTGAAATAAATATATTATTGAATTCCCCACTACAAGAAAAAGAGAGAAAGAGAGTGAGAGAAGGAGGGAGAAAGAGAGAGAGGGGGGGAAGAGAGATAGCATGCTCAGTTCTAGAAACATGTCAGGAGTATATTATCCCCCCCAAAAAAACACAAAAATAACTAAAAAAACAACAAAAATGTGAACCACTAAACACACTTTATTATTTTTCCATAACAGCATAAACACTGCCATCCATATTCATTAGGATTTTGAACACATCCTCCCCCCAAACGTCTCATCCGCCCTCGCTGGTGGCAGCAGTGTTTAACGGGATCAGGGGGAATTCGGAAGTCGGTCGGTATCAGTGTGTCTAGGAACGGCTGTGACTACATTCAACTACGGGAACTGCTCAGTTTGAAGTAAAAACAGGGCCATGAGCTTGGAAAAAGTCACAGGAGAGGGTGGATGAGTATAGATGAGGGGTGGTGGTGGGTGTTTGAGTATTGGTGAAGGGGTGGTAGTGGGTGTTTGATTATTGGTGAGCTGGTGGTGGGTGGATGAGTATTAGTGAGTGGGTGGTAGTGGGTGTTTGAGTATTGGTGAGGGGGTGGTGGTGGGTGGATGAGTATTGGTAAGTGGGTGGTGGTGGGTGATTGAGTATTGGTGAGCTGGTGGTAGTGGGTGTTTGAGTATTGGTGAGGGGTGGTGGTGGGTGTTTGAGTATTGGTGAGCTGGTGGTGGGTGTTTGAGTATTGGTGAGGGGTGGTAGTGGGTGTTTGAGTATTGGTGAGGGGTGGTGGTGGGTGTTTGAGTATTGGTGAGCTGGTGGTGGGTGTTTGAGTATTGGTGAGGGGTGGTAGTGGGTGTTTGAGTATTGGTGAGGGGTGGTGGTGGGTGTTTGAGTATTGGTGAGGGGTGGTGGTGGGTGTTTGAGTATTGGTGAGCTGGTGGTAGTGGGTGTTTGAGTATTGGTGAGTGGGTGGTGGTGGGTGTTTGAGTATTGGTGAGCTGGTGGTGGTGGGTGTTTGAGTATTGGTGAGCTGGTGGTGGTGGGTGTTTGAGTATTGGTGAACTGGTGGTGGTGGGTGTTTGAGTATTGGTGAGTGGGTGTTGGTGGGTGGATGAGTATTGGTGAGGGGGTGGTGGTGGGTGTTTGAGTATTGGTGAGTGGGTGTTGGTAGGTGTTTGAGTATAGGTGAGCTGGTGGTGGTGGGTGTTTGAGTATTCTTTAGTGATGTTTTTAGTGATGTCTGCTCCAATCAGAGCCTCTAAACTCACCCCCACACACTGCTGCTGATGAGGTGGAGATGAGGAGGAGATGAGGAGGGGGTGAGGAGGGGGTGAGGAGGTGGTGAGGAGGGGGGTGAGGAGGGGGTGAAGTGGGGGTGAGGAGGGGGTGAGGTGGAAGTGGGGAGGGGGTGAGGAGGGGGGTGAGGAGGTGGTGAGGAGGGGGTGAGGAGGGGGTGAAGTGGGGGTGAGGAGGGGGTGAGGTGGAAGTGGGGAGGAGGTGAGGTTGAGGTGAGGAGGAGATGAGGAGGGGGTGAGGAGGGGGTGAGGTGGAAGTGGGGAGGGGGTGAAGTGGGGGTGAGGAGGGGGTGAAGTGGGGGTGAGGAGGGGGTGAGGTGGAAGTGGGGAGGAGGTGAGGTTGAGGTGAGGAGGTGGTGAGGAGGGGGTGAGATGGAAGTGAGGAGGTGTTGAGGTGGAGGTGGGGAGGAGGTGAGGGTTCCCCTGCCAGGAGCTCCAGGTGAGGAGCAAATGACAGCTGCATCCTGCAGGACTCCCCCATGACACTGTTCTCCACTCCCCTGTG
>NC_135222.1:23689048-23724048 GCF_052324685.1 Brachyhypopomus gauderio | reverse complement strand
GAGGGCTCTTCACTTCATCACCGAAGGCTCTTCACACCATCACCTAGAGCTCTTCACTTCATCACCTAGGGCTCTTCACTCCATTACCTAGAGGTCTTCACTCCATCACCTAGGGCTCTTCACTCCATCACCTAGGGGTCTTCACTCCATCACCTAGGGCTCTTCACTTCATCACCGAGGGCTCTTCACTTCATCACCGAGGGCTCTTCACTCCATCACCTAGGGCTCTTCACTCCATCACCTAGGGCTCTTCACACCATCACCGAGGGCTCTTCACTCCATCACCTAGGGGTCTTCACTTCATCACCTAGGGCTCTTCACTCCATCATGTAGGGCTCTTCATTCCATCACCTAGGGCTCTTCACTCCATCATGTAGGGCTCTTCATTCCATCACCTAGGGCTCTTCACACCATCACCTAGGGGTCTTCACTCCATCACCTAGGGCTCTTCACTCCATCACCTAGGGGTCTTCACTCCATCACCTAGGGCTCTTCACTCCATCACCTAGGGGTCTTCACTCCATCACCTAGGGCTCTTCACTTCATCACCGAGGGCTCTTCACTTCATCACCTAGGGCTCTTCACTCCATCACCTAGGGCTCTTCACTCCATCACCTAGGGCTCTTCACTTCATCACCTAGGGCTCTTCACACCATCACCGAGGGCTCTTCACTCCATCACCTAGGGGTCTTCACTTCATCACCGAGGGCTCTTCACTCCATCATGTAGGGCTCTTCATTCCATCACCTAGGGCTCTTCACTCCATCACCTAGGGGTCTTCACTTCATCACCTAGGGCTCTTCACTCCATCATGTAGGGCTCTTCATTCCATCACCTAGGGCTCTTCACTCCATCACCTAGGGGTCTTCACTTCATCACCTAGGGCTCTTCACTCCATCATGTAGGGCTCTTCATTCCATCACCTAGGGCTCTTCACACCATCACCTAGGGGTCTTCACTCCATCATGTAGGGCTCTTCACTCCATCACCTAGGGGTCTTCACTCCATCACCGAGGGCTCTTCACTCCATCACCTAGGGCTCTTCACACCATCACCTAGGGCTCTTCCCTCCATCATCTAGGGCTCTTCACATATATATATGTATTGTGCCCAGCATGGCAGAAATGACACTTCTCCCCTACCACAGGACACATGATGGCATGTCCTGTCTTCCAGGAAGCTAGGGTCCTGTCGGCCCTGCCCTACGGGACTGTGACTGCCACAGCTAAATACAATCGATTGTCCACTAACTGTACAGATATATAAATATATTTCACCAGAGAAACTATTAATGTTGGTAGACGAATAACTTTGGTAGATGAATAAGTTTGGTAGAAACCTGTAAGACACTACAATGCTGTTTAAAAAAAAGAAACGCCAAGGCCGTCTTCATTCCAGAAACAAACGCTTCATTTGTGCTGGAGACTTTTCTATGTAGTCTTTCTGAAGTACAATTCTAAAGAACTGGTATAAAACAGCTTCCTAAGCCATTCTCATAACCTACACTGTCACATCCACCATCGGTAGTGTGTGGTATAACTGGGACACCAGAGCTGTATCTGCAGGTAAAGCACACACACACACACATGCACACGCACACACTCACGTGCACACACATGCACACACATACACACACACACACACACACACACAAGGACATTTCTCCAATAATCTCCCAGCTACTGGCTAATGATAGCAGCTGTGAGGTAGGCATGCACCACTTCCAAGCTGATTTAAGTTTAACGAGCCACTCTAGAATGGTATTGATTCAAATCTATATTTGTCAGGACACTCTCAGAGCATATATTAAATGGATAAGGACCCCCAATCCTCAGCAAAGCCTCTCGGAGATGGAGGAGAGGGCATTTAGCAGCAGGCCGCGTCTCATTTGTTGAGTGTGCGGGGTGCATACTTCCCAATCAATGGACAGTGTGCACTCTTATGAGACTCCCGTGTTGTCTTCCCTTGTGTGTGTGTCCTTATTCTCTGCTTTACAGAACAAGTAAACATCCTTTATCATTATATTCTCCCACAAAAACAATCTGTCTGCATGCACGGTGTGAAGTCACTGTGGAATCTGCCTCAATTATCGCTCTATCGCTGTGAGTGATGAGTTTCCTAATGAAGCAGCGTTCTCTGTTTCGCAAGCTGCCTCGTAATTGGCCAACGAGCTCAGGCAGCAGGAAGACCTGCATGTCTCAGAACCATAACGGACTGACGTAGCAGACAGTGCTGATGGACTGACGTAGCAGACAGTGCTGATGGACTGACGTAGCATATCGTCACTGATGGACGGACGTAGCAGTGGTTTGCTCTCAACACTGACCCTCGCCTAACATAGGCAGCACAACTCAAGCTGTGGACATACATGTAAAAAAAACGTGATCTTAGTCTAACTTAACGACAAAGAAAAAGCAGAGGGTTTGGGGCCAGTAGTGTCTCTCCCCAGGGTTATGGTTATGGACATGGTTAGGGGTTAGAAATTAGGGTTAGGGTTAGGTGTTAGGGTTAGGGTTAAGGGTTAGGGTTAGGGGTTAGGGTTAGGCTTAGGCTTAGAAGTGTCTTTCTCTTCTCCTTCCTGTTCTGTCCATCTAACTGTGGAGAACAGGAGACTCAGTGCGGTCAGATGACGTAATTGCCATAGAAAAATTGCTGTAACAACATGAATATTGCAGAAAACACAAGAATACAGTAACATTCTCTTTGTTTGTTAATGCATGCAGTCTGTTCTCTGTGGAGATGTTTTGTTATGACACATTCTGCCTGGATTTGCATGAACGTTTATATTTAATGCAATGCGGAGAATATCATAAGATCACATATCAACTACTATCGGCTCTATCACATATGCCCCAGTATCCAACCTCATTCTTCATGTCTCCTTCAACTTCTCACTTATAGAATTCAGCACTGTCACACCTTTCTAATACTGTCAGGTGCTTCTTCTGACCTTCAGCATGTGGGTCTGCTGCCGTAAAGCAGAGGGAGGGAGGAGAGAGAACAAACAAAGTCATTTCACTCCTATGTTTATCATGTCTGAGTGCTGAAATTTCAGCTTAATTGTTTCCACGGCGCTAATGAGTACGGTGTGAGAGCGTCTGTGAATTCCAGGCTCTCTCCTCCGCTCTCTGTCCGGCCAGCTGACGGCTTCTTAATGCCGCTACATTAAAGTGCATCGCCGCACGTGTGATGCGGCTTTAACTGGGTCCTGGGGGCATTGTTAGTCATCATGGCCGCCGTGTGCAGCCTGGTCCCTGTGAAAGCAATTTCAGGCTTTTCCTCCCCATCAGCTGCACAACACCAGTCACGATGGGGAAGGAGAAGCATCACCATACACCTGCCCCCCCCCCCCCCCCCCCCCCCCCACTGCACCATCTTATCTGGAAACCCACTGCCAACCCGCCCGGGCCCCACACACACACACACACACACCAAACGAAAGACACGGGACATGTGCCCTCAGACCCTCACGCAGATATCTGTAAATTAGAGTCTGGCAGACAGATGAGACACCACCACCACCACCACCAACACCACCTCCGCCAAGGCCAGAAATCAGAGCATGTCAGTCTGGGGAGCAGAGAGAGCATTTAGACTGCCATGATACAGGACCTCAGTGAGAACAGTTCTAATCGTTAGCTCGCTGCAGGAAGATTGTTCAGCATTTTATATGAGTGGCAAGACTTAGTGTCCAAGTCTCTAATGACACAAAGTGAACATCAAATGCTCGAGCTCGCGAGAGTGTAGTTTGAAGTTATGGTGAGATGTGACGCTAGTTACATCATGTCATCTCTGACATGGTTTTGTTCAGTCTCACTTAAACCAGAACCAAATCACATTCTCAGCTTCACAATTAGCAGCAATTCCTAGGTAGTTTTAATAATATTGCCACATTCTAATGGCCATGGAAATATATGGGGCATCTCACTCCCACACAGAAGACAGAAGGTAGACTAGAGGAATTCCCGTAGATCCAGCGCCCACACGCCGTTCAGGGAAGTGAGCAAGGTTTCAGGCACAGGAGAGACATTTCTAACTCTTCTTAAGCCCCAGAGACAGTGGGTGTGGATTCAGGCTTAGCTGCTGTCCCATTGGCCATCCACAAATAATTTTCTGTCTCATTGGCTGTCCATAACACTTTTTGAGTTCCTGGTGTCAACAACCACTCAGCTGAAGCCAGTGATTATGAGTCAGATGTTTGATAACAACATCATGGATGATGATATAGCCCTTCACACACACAAGCGTTCCCTTGTGGAACCGATTAAACACCATGTAATGATGGGTGGTTGTTTGTATTACTGATTTTTAAATGCATCTTAAAATAATCTTTGCAAGGCATGGCAGGTCACAGCTAAGGCAACATATGATGAGGACTAGGCTGAAGTGCATTGTGGGATATAGAGGTAGGTGATCTGCCTCTCACTATCGATAAGGCCCCAATTAATCCCGACTGAATGGCAGGAGTGTAAAATAAAGATTATTACTAAATAATCAGGCTTTGTTGTTCTGATTTTTTTTTCACACTGCACTTTTGCTGCAAGGAAGGAAGAAATAGCGTGGATTAGATCACAGTCCCTCTCTGATGCATTACAACTGCTTTTAAATAACGACATGGGCAATTTCATCAGGCGTGGCAATCCAGGAAGCCACTGACAGGGCCTGCCTGATTAACATTGAACTCTCTTCATTTTAATAAAATCTTACACACACACACACACACACACACACACACACACACACACACACACACACACACACACACACACACAGCACTCCCCAGTTCACAACTGGGGAGTAAGGGCTTATTCTAGGAAATGCCAAACACTTAGATACTGTCCAGCATGCAAATTCTAAGGTTGTTGCTGTTGGCAAGATTTTTTTTTTTTTGGGGGGGGGGGGGGTGCGTAGCTGTTACACCGAGGTTGAGGGTCGTCTCAGTGGGGAGGGAGGAGAGGTCTTGGACAGGCCCTGACTGTCTGGGAGCGACGCTGCGCCGCGACACAAACGAGAAATCGCCATTTAATTCCGGGGCTTGATGTTGGGGGCGGGGCTTAAAACAGTAAAGCGTAGCCGAGCGATCCGAGGCTCGTGAAGGCAGATGATTTTATGGTTATCTGCACGTGTTTCTCGCCGTTTAGGCTGCGTGTGCGTGTGTGAGATTGCAGGAATCGCAGAACCAAGCGCTCAGGGCCCCGAACATTTACTTTAAGCGCTGGCAGGCGCCGAGTTCTCTGCTGGAACCAGAGCCCTGCTCGCCATGTTCTCATTACGGCATGCATTAGAGGAAGCGTTTCAGTGTGACCCCTGCCACGTTCTCCCACTCACGCGCACATGCGCGCGCGTACACATCCCCGAGCACGCGCTCCCCAGCTCAGCTCTCAAGAACCGGCCGCAATAAACACAGAGAAGAAAAATAAGCGCTCTCCGCTTTTTATTTATTTATTGGTTTATGTATTTAGAGAAGCGTTTTCCTTGTGTTTTTTTTACGTGAAGAGCTTCTGCATGTTGCGGCTGGCATGCACTCCGGCGCGCGTGCGCCGCTCACGCGGATAAGTGCCTAACAAACGCACGAGCGCGCGGGCCCGTTTGATGATCTTTAGCTCCGTTTTAATCCCACGCGGGTTAGAGGTTACGTGCAGCGCCGTTAGAACCGCTCCTCCAAGATAATTGAAAATGTGTAAAATATTATTTGATTCCCCTACAGAAAAGAGGAGCAATGTAGCTCAATTAATTTGCTTTGGTATCTGGTTCAGGGAGAGAGACGTGGCACAAAAGATATTTGTCGTTTTGAGAAAGCGCCTGAAGTCACGCGCGTGCTAAGCAGTATCAAAGCTGCAGGAATTATCTGGCGTGTTGATCTGAAGAGCGGAGCGCGTTAAAGCGCTGCACCCTGCACGTATCTCCGAGCTTCGAGCATCGCTGTCATCATTCAGGGAAGTTAATGAATAAAGGGGACGCCTCGTAAAGGTAAACGCACGCCGTGGCGAGGAGATGACTGCGGCACTAAAGAAGCTCGTCTCTGCGCTGACCACTGAAGTTCTTCACGGTTATGCAAATGTGTACGTCAGATGCGGAGTTTGGGAGAGGAGGGGGTCGTGTTTGATCTCACCGAGGCTCCAGTGTGTGCTTCTCGCTTTTCAATTACCTAATTACGCTTATTTATGGCAGTAGCGGCGCAGCATTAGCGCGAGGGCAGGCACGTGCACCACGGCCCTCTGCTCTGCTGTTACTGCACACTCGCACTTGTGTAGCCCTGCAATGTAAATACAGCAGATCTAACAGAGAACTGTGAGACTGGCCCGGAGTGTGCGGGGAATACAGGAATGATGATCAGACATATCTCTCTCTCTCTCACTATCTCACTTTCTCTCTCTCTCACTCTCTCTGTCTCATACACACACACACACACACACACACACACACAAAGTTAGTTCTCGTTTAGATATTAGTCTACTCTCTTTTTCTCTCTCCTCATATCTCCATGTACATTTCTCTCTTCCTGCCTCTGTCTCTCTCCCTCTCTGTCTCTCTCCCTCTTTCTATCTTGTCAGACGGCAGCTGTCAGCTGAACACGTGTAGAACTAACGAGTGTGCGTGTCGTCTGACTCAACACAGCTCGAGGCACACGCCATGAGACAGCGGAGGCAAACAATGGGGGGGGGGGTAGTGGATGTGGCAGCCACGCAACTCTCTTCTTTTTGAGTATAATATAGTTTTAACAATCATCTGCATTACAGGTTAAAAACAATGAGATGGGGAGTTGCAATGGAGTCCAGGTGATGGAAATGGTTATAGTGGAGAGTGTGGAAGACCAGACATCCCTGCTGGCTGAAGCTCACTGAAAGGGAGAGAGAGAGGATGTAGAGAGAGGGAGAGTAAGGAAGAGAGGGGAGAGACAGAGAGAAGATGTAGTGAGAGGGAGAGTAAGGAGAGAGGAAGAGAGGGGAGAGAGAGGATGGAGAGAGAGAGGGCGGGACTGTCTTACTGACAGGCATAGCTAGTAACATAAAACACCTGGTGGACAGGGAGATCGTGAGTGGTGTGATGGGGAGAAAAATGATCGCCTTTCTGTCTTTCCTTTTTAACAATCATTTTGCAGTTTGTTTGCTTTTAAGTCTAACAAAACCTACTAAATAATATAAACTACTGACTAACCTAAAGTCCTGTCAGAGCAGACCAGGTTGTGTAGCGTTGCCTTTGTCAAGCTGTTTACAGTTTTGTTTTCTCTTAGAAGTGAACAAGTGTGATAGGTAGTGTGTGATAAACCAGTGTTGTTTTAGGGATTAAGGGAGTGAGGTGTAGTTAGGATGAATATTTTAGAAGTGTTCTTGACTTTTAACTTTGAGTAGTGCTTCTCTCTTTTCCTCAGTAAATACAGTGTAAACACACAGTGTTTACAGTCTGAGATGTCCACCCATTTAAAGTGAATGTAATAGTGGGCATTGTGGGTAATGTATCCAGTGATTCTGCATTATTGATAGCCTCGCTCAGTCAGACAGCCCTATTGAGAGGTTAAATGTAGTATTTCTGTTGTCATAGAATATTTACCATCAGTCCTGTTGCTATTGATTTCTTTTCCTTTCTTTACTTTTTTTATTTTTTAATAAATAACTAGATATACTCTGATTCTAAATATTTAATGCTCTAATCAGCCTTTGAAGCAGAAGAAAAAGACCCTGAAAGGGGGTTGTAATGTCGGGGAGGCAAGGGGAGGCAAAGGGAGGGGGCGGTGTCTGAGAGGGGGGGGGGGGGGGGGGGGGAGTCTGAGGGAGGGGGGGCGGCGTCTGAGGGAGGGGGGGGGCGGCGTCTGAGGGAGGGGGGGGCGGCGTCTGAGGGAGGGGGGGGGCGGCGTCTGAGGGAGGGGGGGCGGAGTCTGAGGGAGGGGGGGGCGGCGTCTGAGGGAGGGGGGGGCGGCGTCTGAGGGAGGGGGGGCGGTGTCTGAGGGAGGGGGGCGCCGCTTGGGGGGGGGCATCTGAGGGACTGAAGGTGCTTACAGATGAGGTGAAATTGGATAATTTACTGCTTGGATGCAGAAGAGCGAAGTTCCTCTTCCGCAAATTTACAAGTAAAGTAGCTAATAATGCCAGGCAATTAGAAAAGGGAGTGCTTCAGGAAAAACACGGGATGGAGTGGAGGGGGGGGGTTAGGGAGGGGGAGGGGCACTGGCAGGGGAGGGGTGGTTGTGCGAGGTGGTGAGGAGGCTCTGGTGGGGGGGGGGGGGGGGGGTGAGCTTGTATGTGTGTGTGTTTTTGTGACAGAGAGAAAGCCGCTGTTGAAGGGGCGATGCATTTAAACACTGCACTTCAGCAACAAGACGGGATTTTGCTCTAATTAATTTTCAAAGATCTCCATCCATGGAGGAGCTCTGATGGGCAGCTACCACTCACACAGTCTCCAACATCACTGACAATATCAAGTGGAGTGTGTTTCCTGTGCTAGCGCTGCTGGGTCAGTGCAGAGGACGGACAGACTTTAGTTGAGATCACCCCGCACTCCCAGCGCATTGGCTCCTCAACGTCAGACAGGAGTCTTTTGAGAAGGATTTTCAGAAATGTTTTTCCAGGATAGACTTCTTGAACTGTTTAGTGAATCATGGTTTTCCCAGTAGATCGTTTCTAAATGAGTTAGCGAGTTGTGTGTATCATTAAGCATGTCTGGCACATTCTTTCATACATTTTATCTGAATGCTATCATGTGATTGTAGTGGTGGTTGTAGTCAGTAGGAGGGCCGTGGTTCTGCACGACAGCATTTAATTCAACACACACACACTAGAAAAAGCCATGGTAATGAAGGCCGTTTTGATCATCCTCTCTCTGACTGTAAGTTCTTTCACTGTTACAGGGATATTTCAGATTATATGAGATACACTGAGACTATGTGATCTAGGCTGTAGCAGAAATGGATTCCGTGGTATGAGACAACCAGCAGCATGTGAAGGTGTGAGCACGTGGAACCGGGCAATATCTGACCAGACACTTAACAAAGATCTGACCAGACACTGGCAAGAGAGCTCATCGTCCATTCACCTGGTGAATCTCCAGGAAGCAGATCCACTGAGAGAAGAAACACACCCCTCGGCTATCACACACATTTACTTGTAGTGATTCAAATAATCACAGAGATGGGAGGTGGTGGGATTTACCTCCTTTTTCATTCAGTTGTCACGCGCAACCAATCATTAATCGACTCTCCTCTATTACACAGTGGACGTGGATCAAATACAAACACCAGTGTTTGACTAGTGGAAACTATTCCAAATCACACGCTCTATAACGCCAGCTGCTCTGGTGGAACAGATATATGGAATATACCATATATGTTCATTTGAGTCCATGTCAGAGAGGGGATAGTACGATTAAGGCTGAAGTGCGTCTGAGAGGGGACAGGAGATCACAGCGTCCCGCCTTCGTTACATCTTAAGCTCAATAAAAGTTCAGTAAAATAGAAATTTGGTTGCAATGCCAAATCACCACGGACAGATGGAAATGAAAACACTCAGCTAGAAATGTGTTTTGAAGCTACTGAGCAAGCAAGCAGTTTAATGCTGTGGAAGGAAAACATTAAAATATCCATATGTTTGCACAGCCGTTTAACTGCACATAGTAACTTAACGGAAGTTGGACGATGCAAAAGCTGCTCAGTAAAGATGTTCAGTTACTATGTCTGCTGTATTAGAACAATGTGAGTGCATTAGCATATAATACAGCATTTCAGGACCCATTCCTCCCTCACTCACTTCTTCCCTCCCTCCTTCACTCACTCACTCCCTTGTTCCCTCCCTCCTTCACTCACTCACTCACTCACTCATTCACTCAATCACTCACTCACTCACACATTCCCTCCCTCTCTCACTCACACTCTCCCTCCCTCTCTCACTCCCTCCCTTCCTCCCTCACTCCCTCCTTCCCTCCCTCCTTCACTCACTCACTCACTCACACATTCCCTCCCTCTCTCACTCACACTCTCCCTCCCTCTCTCACTTCCTCCCTTCCTCCCTCACTCACTCATTCACTCACTCACTCACTTACTTAGTCACACACTCACTCACACACTCCCTCCCTCTCTCACTCACTCACACACACATACTCCCTCCCTCCTTCACTCACTCACTCACTCACACACTCCCTCCCTCTCTCACTCACTCACACACACACTCACACACACACTCCCTCCCTCCTTCACTCCTTCACTCACTCACTCACACACTCCCTCCCTCCCTAACTCACTCACTCACACACACACTCCCTCCCTCCTTCACTCACTCACTCACTCACACACTCCCTCCCTCCCTAACTCACTCACTCACACACACACTCCCTCCCTCCTTCACTCACTCACACACTCCCTCCCTCACTCACTCACTCATGACCCTGTCTCATCATAAGCACTCCACTTGTTCACCGCCACCATTTAAGCAGAAACTCACACGACAACGTGACTCGGAGTCTTTTGGGAATGTACAGTTGTAACAACATCCGCACGAACAAACACGGACTCAGCCTGGCCCGTCTCGCCCGGCGCTGAAGCGTGGAGTGTATCTCCAACACCAGGCCTTCTTCTCGTTAGTCCACTGCCTGCTGCTCTGCAGATACACTGGGATCTGGGCGACTGGCTTGGTGTGTGCGGTGTGAGCGGTAACAGCCAGGACAAATTACACGGCACCAAGCACCAGGGCCTCTTCCCCACTCAGCCATGGTGGCATCACGGGGGTGGAAAATGACAATTCCCTGAAAAGGTCATACAAGACGGCCGCGCCCACCGATACGAGCTCACGGCCAATCTGACAATCTTAATTCAAATCATGACATTCCCCCCCAAAAAGTGAAAGCAGTTTCATCTCCCCATGTCTGAGGAATAGTGTGACCTTTAGCATGTCGGGAACTTCACTGAGTTTTAACAAATGCTAATCAGGAGGCTTCATTACCAGAGCCCTTCTAAGCTGAGCTCATGTTTGCAGTTCTCAGCGTTTAAGCCTAGCAGGGGAGACCTGTGTTTAGGGGATTCGTTTCAAAACATTGGATTGATATACATGTGTTCTAAATCTCTGCAACTGATTCTGGAATGTGAAAGACTATTGAAAAGCTTTGTCCTAATGTTAAGTTATTAATATATTTAGCTATATTTTTTATTAATTACAGACCATGGATCTGAAGAAAGGGTCTTGTTTGAGGGACACTGATACCTTTTTACACCCCTTTGGGAAAAGCTCCCCCACAGGGACCTCCACTAATGAACTCAGAGGAATGCCACTAAGACCACATGTGTCTGAACCAGGCCACTTGTGTCTGATCTAGGCCACGTGTGTCTGAACCGGCCCACGTGTTTCTGAGCCAGGCCACGTGTGTCTGAACCGGCCCACATGTGTCTGAACCAGGCCACGTGTGTCTGATCCAGGCCACGTGTGTCTGAACCGGCCCACGTGTTTCTGAACCAGGCCGCGTGTGTTTGAACAGCCCACGTGTGTCTGAACCAGGCCGCGTGTGTTTGAACAGCCCACGTGTGTCTGAACCAGGCCGCGTGTGTTTGAACAGCCCACGTGTGTCTGAACCAGGCCGCATGTGTTTGAACAGCCCACATGTGTCTGAACCAGGCCGTGTGTGTCAGAACTGGCCGGCGTGTGTCTGAACCACATGTTCAGCACCCAGGCCTCTCAGGAACACGGCATGAACAGACAATTGCTCCTCCGGTGCGTATCTCACGCGTATCTCACGCGTATCTCACGCGACTGTGCTCTCTGAAGCGAGCCGCAGCTCCCCATGAAACCCAAACAAGCGGCGTGCGATAGCTGCCTCCATGTTTACGTCCCCGACAGTCGCCTCCAGGCCAAGCAGGGGAGGTGTTGGCAAAGATATGGCCACCCTACTCCCTCTCCACTACATAGCTCAGTGCCCAGATTAATGGAGAAGATAGACACATGTACTCACTCATCAGTTTGATTGTGTGTGGCCAGGAGCAGGCTGCTGTTTGAATGGGGGGCAGGAGCCAGGCGCACTATCATGGTGTTGGTAAATGAAGATATGGCAACAAGCCCTTGTAGCAGTGGATTAACTCCTACCTGTCTCCCTATACCTATGGTAAACCCCAACACCTAACCCAAACACCTAACTCTAACCTTAACACCTAACCCAAACACCTAACAATTAACCCTAATACCTAACACTAATATTTAACCCTAACACTTACCCTAACACCTTACCCAAACAACTAACACTTAAACCCATAAGTTTCATAACCCTAACTATCCTTAACACCTAACACTAACACTTAACCCCAACACCTAACCCAAACAACTAACCTTAACACCTAACCCTAACACTTAACTCCAACATCTAACCCTAACACTTAACCCTAACACCTAACCATAACCCTAACACTAACACTTAATCCTAACACCTAACACTAACACTTAACCCTAACTCACCCTAACACCTAGCGGGCTCACATGCTGTTGTCATGGTAATAATGGAGCTATGTTCTTCCTGTAGGGGTGAGGTGGGAAAGACTCTGGACACCTCTGTAACGGACACCTCTGTAACAGACACCTCTGCCCTAGACACCTCTGTAACGGACACCTCTGTAACGAACACCTCTGCTCTGGACACTTCTGTAACGGACACCTCTGTATTGAACACCTCTCTTACAGACACCTCTGCTCTGGACACCTCTGTAACGGACAACTCTGTAACAGACACCTCTGCTCTGGACACCTCTGTAACGGACACCTCTGTAACGGACACCTCTGTAACGGACAACTCTGTAACAGACACCTCTGTAACAGACACCTCTTCTCTGGACACCTCTGTAACGGACAACTCTGTAACAGACACCTCTGCTCTGGACACCTCTGCTCTGGACACCTCTGTAACGGACAACTCTGTAACAGACACCTCTGCTCTAGACACCTCTGCTCTAGACACCTCTGCAATAGACACCTCTGTAACGGACACCTCTGCTCTGGACACCTCTGTAACAGACACCTCCTCTGTAACGGACACCTCTGCTCTGGACACCTCTGTAACAGACACCTCCTCTGTAACGGACACCTCTGTAACGGACACCTCTGCTCTGGACTCCTCTGTAAAGGACACCTCTGTAACTGACACCTCTGTCCCACTCTTCTGTTCTCTCACACTGCTGCTCATGGTTTCTGCCCCAGTTGTTGCTCACCTCGGCTGCCCCCGGACCCCCCACCAGGGCTTTAAACTCATCACGTCCCCGAAGGTCACCTGTGATCTCCAGGCTGTTAGCAAGGTCAGCCAGTAATGAGCTGCAACTGCTTTATTTGCTGTGCGGAAGCTCGGAGGGATTAATTGTTCCTGTTCTGTCTCATCTGCCATCAGAGGCTCCTTTGTCAAAATGATCCATGACTCCGGTCCCTCAGGCCCGCGCCTCCATTATTAAGGTGCTCTCCAATCGATCGCAGCATTTTTAACATTGCGCCCTGTAACTTTTATCAATCCTTATTATCTGATGACCAATAGTGGCGTGCTAAGAAACAAGGTTCAATCCACAGCAGCCATGGAGCTCATGCATATTTAATTCACCCTGACTGTTGCATTAACAGCTGAATATGCATCCGGCCCCCGGCCCTGTCGCCCAGGCCTTGCTCCTGCTCTTCAGCCAAGGGTCGAAATGAAAAGCTTCAGGAGATCAATACAGGGGCGTCAGAGAGTGTGGAGACACAGTGGCCAGGCAGGCTGGTGACACACGCTCCGTTTGTACTCCAAGCTCTGTCTAAATGAGATATAAACACATGACCTTCAGGACAACACGGCCCCAAACGCACAGGCCCAGAAGTCTGATGGTGTTTTTGGAGTATTTAGAGCCGCGTTAGAAGCTGAGGAGACTACACGTGGTCGTTCATGAGGAGGCCACATATCATGGCATGGAACACTGTCAGAAAAGGTTTCATGGACAAATGGCACACGTGGCACTAAGCTGAGGCCCACATCACTCGTACCGTGGAGGACCAGAAGGGAGAAGCTGCCCAGAAGTGATGAGCTGCTCCTCCCGACACACTCTGAATCTGCATTAGGCAAATTCATTTGACAGTTGCTCAGTGCGATTCTATAACATTGCTGGATTATATGGTACAAGCTCACCCAGACACCGCAAAGTGCATGAAAAGTATTTTTAATAATGTGTCTTTAAATCACATCAAACGCTGGAGGAGTCTGAGAACTCCACAATGAGAGACGACAGCCATCATCGTTTTATTTCAGCAGCTCAACAGAAAATTTTTTATGCATAAAACTTCTGGCCAAATGTAAGTGGAGTGGAGTGTATATGTTTCCATCTGACACACACAGCTTTTTCCAAGTGCTTTTCAGTCCCACTTTATGTCTGTATTAGCCTGATCCTCACACCTTCAAACAAGCCAGCATGGTGGTTCCTACACACACAGTCTAGTGTGAGCATGTGCACACATCCACATGAACATGAGCTCAGCTCATTTAACATCCAGAGTGCCTTCTCTCTCTCTCTCTCTCTCTCTCTCTCTCTCTCTCTCTCTCTCTCTCTCTCTCTCTCTATACACCTCCTCATGTCTTTGGGCTAATCTATGAGTGGGTCCAAAGCTGTTGTTCAACAACACGTTTCTAATTGTTGCTCCGGCACCAGAGCGATTACTTTCTCTCGGTAGCCTGCTGGAAGGCCAGCGTGTCACTATCACTGAGCACAAGGAAGCAGCCAGGGGTCAGGGGTGTGGTCAGGGGTGTGGTCATAGGAGTGGCCAGTGGAATACACAGGGGAGTCGTCAGTCAGGGGACTGGTCAGGGGAGGGGTCTGAGGAGTGGATAGGGGAGTGGTCAGGGGTGTAGTCAGGGGAGTAGTCAGGGGTGTAATTAGGGTAGTGGTCAGGGGTGAAATTAGGGGAGTAGTCAATGGAATGGTCAGGGATGTGGTCAGGGGAGTGGTCGGGGTGAGATTAGGGGAGTGGTCAGGGGTGTGGTCAGGGTTATGATTATGGCAATGGTCAGGGGAGTGGTCAGGGGTGTGATTAGGGGAGTGGTAAGCGGAGTGGTCAGGGATGTGGTCAGTGGAGAAGTCAGGGGTGTGGTCAGGGGTGTGATTAGGGGAGTGGTCAGCTGAGTGGTCAGGGATGTGGTCAGTGGAGAAGTCAGGGGTGTGGTCAGGGATGTGGTCAGTGGAGAAGTCAGGGGTGTGGTCAGGGGAGTGGTCAGGAGAGTGGTCAGGGATGTGGTCAGGGTTGTGATTATGGCAGTGGTCAGGGGAGTGGTCAGGGGTATGATTAGGGGAGTGGTCAACGGAGTGGTCAGGGAAGTGGTCAAGGAAACAGTAGCAGTTTTCTCTGCTTCTGCACTGCCTTTTATGATTCCATGCGGACGCTGAGGGCAGTGTGCCAGTTTCTATTTTAATAATGGCTGATTTGTAAAGTGTATTGTTAATTAATGTCGGATGTGTGTCAGGCTTAAGCAGACCTGCGTGGTGCTGTGGGCCGGAGATGAAGCTCTGATGATTCTCCTCAGATCACAGATCTGCTCTCTCTGTGCGACGGGGGAGGAGATTAATAACACACCACTGTGGCCTCAGCCGCAGGGTTAAAAACAGAAGCTGGTTTGACAAAAGGAGGAAATGTCTACAAGTCTACAAAGTCTATAAAGTCAACAGAGTCTGAGCTCAGTCATTTTGTCCTAACTAAATAACAGTAGATATCCTGCTGATCTGGTACATTATGCTGTCTATACAGTAGGAATATCAGAGAGGTGAAATTGAACGAAACTCAGATGCAGGAATCAGCTCAGGTCGCTGTGCAGGAACAGGGTCTGCCCTCGATAGCACCTGTCACCAGGAACTCCTCGGTGGCCTAACAAACGCTGACCTTTAATGAGTCCAGTGAGAGGATTGTACTCACTCGACAAGGCGGCTGTACTTGTCACCGTGAACAATCTTATCACGACGCAAATACAGCTGGAATATTTAGGCCAACTGTGTAGTACTCCAGAAGTGATTTAGGGACATACATTTTACATGCAAAAGTTGTTATATTTGCCCTCAGTTCCCGTCCTTGGGTCTTTGATGTAGTGTCCTGGATATGGATGTAGTGTCCTGGACTGGGATGTAATGTCCTGGATATGGATGTAATGTCCTGGATATGGATGTAGTGTCCTGGACTTGGATGTAGTGTCCTAGACATGGATGTAGTGTCCTGGATATGGATGTAGTGTCCTGGACTTGGATGTAGTGTCCTAGACATGGATGTAGTGTCCTGGACTTGGATGTAGTGTCCTGGACTTGGATGTAGTGTCCTGGACTTGGATGTAGTGTCCTGGATATGGATGTAGTGTCCTGGACTTGGATGTAGTGTCCTGGACTTGGATGTAGTGTCCTGGATATGGATGTAGTGTCCTGGATATGGATGTAGTGTCCTGGACTTGGATGTAGTGTCCTGGATATGGATGTAGTGTCCTGGACTTGGATGTAGTGTCCTGGACTTGGATGTAGTGTCCTGGACTTGGATGTAGTGTCCTGGATATGGATGTAGTGTCCTGGACATGGATGTAGTGTCCTGGATATGGATGTAGTGTCCTGGATATGGATGTAGTGTCCTGGACTTGGATGTAGTGTCCTGGACTTGGATGTAGTGTCCTGGACTTGGATGTAATGTCCTGGACTTGGATGTAGTGTCCTGGACTTGGATGTAATGTCCTGGACTTGGATGTAGTGTCCTGGATATGGATGTAGTGTCCTGGACTTGGATGTAGTGTCCTGGATATGGATGTAGTGTCCTGGACTTGGATGTAGTGTCCTGGACTTTTCCCATAGCAAGAGTGTCACGTCCTGCAGCCCAGGACGAGTCCTGCCTGTCCCGCCTGCTGCAGTAGAGGATGATGGGAAGGGGGAGCAGAGCTAAATTAGCTTAAAGAAGGAGCTAAACCCCTATTAATGCATCACATACACGGCTGATTATTACGCTATTACCCAGACATGAGAGACATTTCATTCAGATGTGATCCAGAAATATCAGCAGTGAAGCCGAACGCGGTGGATTATTTTTCGTTCATTAGCGGAATTCCTGTCTGCCATTTAGCTTCTCATGGCACCACTCACCGTCACCACGGTGATGCCAGGAGAGGCTGTTGTGACAGCTGGCGACTGACAGACTCCGCCTTGTCCTTACCTTTTCATCCCGCATTAGGCCAGAGAGACAAGCCCCCATTGGACGAGCTTTCACAATACATCTGTCTCCAGACCTCCTCTCCCTCTATCTGCCTGTCTCTCTCTCTGGATCTGCCCACTCTTCTATCTCTCTCTTGGTCTCTCTCTCTGTCTCTCTTCCACTCTTCTGTCTCTTTCTCTCTCTGTCTCTCTCTCTCTCTGTCTCTCTTCCACTCTGTCTCTCTCTCTTTCTGTCTCTCTCCCACTCTTCTCTCTCTCTCTCTCTCTCTCTCTGTCTCTCTCCCACTCTTCTCTCTCTCTCTCTCTCTCTCTCTGTCTCTCTCCCACTCTTCTCTCTCTCTCTCTCTCTCTCTCTTGGTCTTTCTCCCACTCTTCTGTCTCTCTCTCTCTCTCTCTCTCTCTCTCTCTCTCTTGGTCTTTCTCCCACTCTTCTGTCTCTCTCTCTCTCTCTCTCTCTCTCTCTCTCTCTCTCTCTCTTCTCTCTGTCTTGGTCTTTCTCCCACTTTTCTGTCTCTCCCCCTCTCTCTCTCTTGGTCTCTCTCCCACTCTCTTCTTCTGTTCTCCCCCTGCAGATGTATCTTGGGCTCCAGACGGCTCTTCCTGTCCCTCTGTGCTCCATGTCTGTTCAGTATCAGTAACAGGGCTGATCAGCTCCACTCAGATCTTAAGGGAAGTTAGTGGAGGTCTGACTCATGTTCACTTGGGTCAGTGTGAGGTCCATGTATCTGCTCAAACTCTCAGACAATCCTGACAACCTTTCCAGCACTGTGAAACTCTGTCTGGTCACAGGATGCAACCCCTGTTTTTTACAACATGCCAAAGTTCAGTATCAACAAAGGTCATTTTCTTAATATTTGCAAATTCGTCTATGAACATATAAATGAACATATAAATAGGAAAATATGAACTTATAAAATGAAGAACACCAAGCTGTTGCTAAAGGACCTCTCTGTCTGATGTAGTCTGATGTAGTCTGCTGTAGTCTAATGTAGTCTGCTGTAGTCTGATGTAGTCTGATGTAGTCTGCTATAGTCTGATGTAGTCTGCTGTAGTCTGCTGTAGTCTGCTGTAGTCTAATGTAGTCTGCTGTAGTCTGATGTAGTCTGCTGTAGTCTGATGTAGTCTGCTGTAGTCTAATGTAGTCTGCTGTAGTCTGATGTAGTCTGATGTAGTCTGCTGTAGTCTGCTGTATTCTGCTGTAGTCTGCTATTGTCTGCCTTCCTGGGTTTCTCCGTATTGTTAGTTTTGCTGTCCTGCACATCCCTGGCCTTGTGTGGCTAATTGCACCAGGTGTTAATGTATGTGTGCGCTGACAGCACCAGAGACAGCAGGGTGCGAGTGCGTTTCGTGGGAGTTCAGTGGCCTCCATTGAGTGGGCGTACGGTCCAAACTCTCTCTGCATTGCTGCAAGTTGTTGAACTTCTTCCTACTGTCTGCCGTCCCCCCTGGCAAAACCCCAATGCCCCAACTTTGTGATCTGGGTGTCCTGGTCCACCTGTTCAGTGCTCATTACTGTCAGTAGCTGCTTAATAAATATCCAGGTGGAGAGAGTTTCACACTGATCCCTATTCATCTCCACACATCTCACCACTCAGCAGGACTCAAACACACTCACACACACACACATACACACACACACCCCACTCACACACACACACACATACAATCACACACGCACACACCCACACACACAAACACGCACACCACTCCCACAAACACACACTCCCACACACACATCCACACTCCCCCCACACTCAAACACAAACACACACCACTCCCACATACACACACACAAACACACACACCACTCCCACACACACACACACACACACAAACACACACACACACACACACACTCTCACACACAAACACACACCACTCCCACACCCACTCCCCCACACACAAACACACACACCACTCCCACACACACACACAAAGCACACACACCTCTCACACACACACACACTCCCCCACACACACACACACACACCACTCCCACACACACACACACCACTTCCACACACACACACACACACACACACACACACAAAGCACACACACCTCTCACACTCACACACACACTCCCCCACACACAAACACACACACCACTCCCACACACACACGCGCACGCACGCACACACCACTTCCACACCCACACAGCTTTTGTGAAATTTCCTTTAGTCACTTTTTTCTTGATTGATTGTTTTTTTTTTTTTTAAGTTGAGAATTTCTCATTTCCGAGACTTTGCCAGTGCAGGGGGTCATTGACAACTTACAATCCTCCTTTCAGTCCACAGAACTTCAGAGTTGAACTGATGAGAGTAGTGAAGGAAACATTTTGTCACATCATCATGGTGGTGACCTTGCTTAATTCATGTTGCTCGCACAGACACCTAAAGGTGAGGTCATTACATTCCCACAGGAGTCCAAGACAAAGTCACTGCCACAGTCTGAAGGCACGGAACAAACAGTACCACGTGCTACAAAACCCATTACCTCGTCATCTCTTACAAATACATGAATATGGCAGAAGTCTTTACAGCAACTGACTATGTAGTGACACTGCAAGCCATATACAGAGCTTACATGGCTCCTGTCATTTCTACACCACACACACACTCTCACACACACCTACACATACACACAATCCCCCAAACACACACACGAAACACACACACACACCTGCCTGTGAGTGCTTTCTAAGGGCTCTTCACATTCCTGGCTAGGGCTCTGGATGTCGTTGGCGAGTGGGTTCATGATAGTGGGGAGCTCTGTGCTTCTCCGTGGGCGGGGAGTGGTCAGTTCACCGGTGCGCTCCAGACTGGGCCAGTACTGACACCCCAGCAGGCGCATGGAATGACTGGGAGGACACACACACTTGGTTCTGGAGAAGCAATCAGACTCTAAGGGGTTTAATGCACTGCCTTCGGTCTGAGCCACAGCAATTGGGTTTGATAGCCGTGTCATTATGAGACGAGGGCGTCTGGAGGTCTTCAGCAGTCAGGGATTACAGCCAGCAAGAGCAGGCGTACATGTGTGTGTGTGTGTGTGTGTGTGTGTGTGTGTGTGTGTGTGTGTGTGTGTGTGTGTGTGTGTGTGTGTGTGTGTGTGTGTGTGTGTGTGTGTGTGTGTGTGTGTGTGTGAGTGTGTGAGTGTGTGAGTGTGTGAGTGTGTGAGAGTGTGTGAGTGTGTGTGTGTGTGTGTGTGTGTGTGTGTGTGTGTTCTGTGTCTCATTACAGTGAAACCGCCACCTCCTCACCTCCCCATCATCCCACTCCCACCTTCTCTCCGATTTCCGCTCGGGCTAGGGGCTCAGCTCGAGAGCACACACCACTCCACCAGACAATAGTGTTCTCACAGCCCTGACCACACTGCCCACTCCCAAGCCCAATTTGTTCAAACAATTCCTCCACGCAGTGGAACGCTACCCAGAAGATCGCTGCTCACGTTCCGCTGGACGGCCTTCTGTTTTGGGGTGGCACTAGCAACAGCCCCCTGTTTCAGAACCAGAGACTTCACTGGCCAAGAATGTAGATGTGTGTCTTTGATGACAAAAGTAGTGAAATCAACATATACACATTAATGAAAAAGAATTAAAATATTATAAAGTATAAAAAGTATGGCTATACAAACAATATGTTATACAGTGTAAAATACAGCAGCCACACAAAGAGAGATTGATACAGAATTAAAAGTGCAAAGTGCAAATTGCAGTACCGTAGTGAGACACTAGGGTGCGTGAATATTCATATGCGTGAGATGTTCATTAGAACATTCTTAAACACTGTTGCTGCAGTTCCTGTGGTCCACTGGTTCTGTGGCCAAGCTCCACAGTGTCCCATGATCCTGTGGGTGCTGTGAACTCTGCAGAAAGTTTCATACGAGCACGGGCCTCAGCTGTGGGGCTATAACATGTCTGTACGGTAACGAGGCTAAGCCGTTGTTTGTGGTGAAGGAACACGAGAACGAGGCTGAGCACGAGAGACTGGCTAGGCCGCTCTGATTATAACCTCCATTAAAATACAGCGCTGCTCTCTGAGACAACGGGGGAGGAGATACTGGTCAGAAAACCCAGCATGTAGAAGGCAACATGGCTCATACACTGAACTATAATTGATCCAGCCATTCCACTATAGGGCAGAATCTGTAAATCTCCATACCAATCCCTCCCACCACATACACCCACTCCTTCACCCCAACCGCTCCCCCTTCCTCCTCCTCCCAGTCTGCTGTGTGTCCCAGTGCACACACGGGGGAGGCGCACAGCCGGCTACCCTAACCCAGAGCTCCACACACACAGGCACTGCGGAAATCACAACAAAGGCATCCCACCAGATGTTGTGAATACCATAAGAAGCTCCCTCCCTGTCACCAAACACAAACAATATATGACTTAATCAGTGCACAGGTAAATAAATAAATAATGTAATTAAACATGTTTATTCTTCTTACACACACACACACACACACACCGCCTGAAACTGTGAATCACTAAGCGGCTGCTAAATTGGACAGTGGGGGCGGTGCGGTGGCAACAGGGCGGTCAGCGGCTGTCTGCTCTGAAGGCAGGTGCAGGACCGACGGCCCGTGGTCGGCAGCGGTAGCGTGGACCCGCGTGAGGGGCACAGGCAGGGGGTGGGCACCACGCTGGGAGGCGAACAGGCTGAGCCGTGCAGGCCTGTCAGGCGCGGGCGCCAATGCCTCGGTCAGGCTTTGATTAATGAGGGCGTTTGAAAGACAATTAGCAGGAGCAGATTCGCCTTCAACCGCCTTATCAATCAGAGTGCTTTAATTCAAAGAGTAGCTCCCCTCTGCCATGGGACAGACGTATCAGCCACAAGCCCCTGACACGGACGAGGCCACACACAGCAGGGGTGTTGTGGTGCAGGAGGTGGGAGGATTGGGGGGGGCTCCTCACTGAGGAGCCTCGTGGAGGGAGCTAACAGCTACCATGGAGGTTTCCGCACAAGCTATCATAAATGGGTTTCAGTGGCTGAAGTCAGGAGGACTCAGTTCACTGATGAACGCAGTGAGACTCTGTCTTAAGTTTCATAGCAGGCATTAAAATGTACTGTCGAGTCACCAATTGGTGTATAAATGTAATAAAACACAATTGCGCCTGCCTAATTATTAAGTAATGATCTTAAATGATGGCCATAAATCACACTGATGGATGTTATTCTCAAAGGACCATGTACAGCAATCACTCACACATTTATTGATTTGTAGATTTGTAGTCGTGTTTCTGCCTTAGTTTCTTACAAACCTATCAACTATAAACAGAGCTATCACGATTTTGCCACAATTACTCAATACCTCATCTGGCATCTCTTATATGTCAATCTTTCAAACCCAAGTGATCAGAAAAAAATATATTCACCTAAGAAAAATAAAATCAGTTAAGCATCTGATTAATCAGTTAAGTGTCTGATTAATCATTTAAGTCTCTGATTAATAGCTCTAGTGTTTTTCCAAGATAGAAATGAAACTTTGTTTGCTGTCACTCAGATTTTATCTTGAGCAAAAACAATGATCTCCATCTCGTAAATTTTTCGCCTTGATTTAACAGAGATCTCAGTGGTCACACACTGATATCTGTATATATCTAGATAGTAGTAAATTAAAGTGCAAGCTAAACGCATGAATGTGTTTTATGTATGATACCTCCACCAAGGCTGTGATGTTTTACGCTTTCACGCTGTTATTCCATATAACGCTAGTATCTATAACTAAAAGCTACAGGCTACAGGATCTATTTTCAGAGCTTCATATTCTCTAGATCAAGCGAAAAGATCGAAAGGCAGCTGCAAAGTGTAGATTACAGGCCCTTCACATCTTTTATCTAAAACATTTTTAATCAAGTTGGAACATTTACTGTAAGTTTATTGAGCTGCTGTAAGTAGAGGACTAGGCTGCATCTCAATTCAGGGGCTGCAGCCTACGTAGACCGCGTAGACCGCAGCCCACGGTGGCCACACACTTCGAAGGCCGGGTAGGCTGCATCTCACGGCTGTTAAATGAGACAGTCTAATCTTCGCAAGACGTATGTTTGCGTGACCACGCTCTGCCCCGTTACATACGTTACATATGTGTTAGCGAGCTGTCCGACAAATATCACATCACCCACAAATGCCTAAAAGAAAATGCGTTGAACATGTATTCACATGTTTGGCGGGAAGTATAACTTCATAACAATATTCAATGTATTTTTATAAACGTTACTCTTTAGTAAATATTCAAAGCACATGTTTACCTGCAATATCATTAATAACTGGCATGTTATTTAGCATCTCACTGCAGTATAAATGTCCATATTTAAAAAATATCGACATTTAAAAACGAATTCTTCGGCCCATACACTAGACTCCGCCTGTTTATTGTTCATAGAGCAATGAATCCTGGGATATGGTGGGACGCGAAGGATACGCAGATGCGTCCTTCGTTTTCGGGGTTTTGAAGGCTACATTCGTTGGCCGCATAAGAAGGAGTCCACGAATTGGGACAGCCTCGGCGCGGCGCAGTGACGTAACCGGCCTACAAATGCGCACTTCGTGGGCTGCAGCCCCTGAATTGAGATACACCTACTGTTAGCTTGCTAACCTTGCTAACCTAGCATACTTCCTGACTCCCCTTCCCACCATGAAACAGCCTCAGAGTTAGTTGTCATGACAACAAAACTAAACAAAGAAAAACTGGCCTTTCTTTATCCATTTCCTAACTGTAAAAATCAGTTGAAAGTGTTTATTAATGTACGGATGCTCACTGGATACATAATAAACTGGTGTTAGTATTCTACAGTAATTCTACAGTGATATAACCAATACTTGATGGTTTTAAACAACTGTTGAGTAATAGTTGTGTAATACATTCTTGGATGTTTCATTATGTTGCATAAAAAAATTATTCTTAGAAGATATTAAATCAAAACAAGAAAGATGGTTCTACAACAATTTCATCATTTTTGACTGCCTTTGTTGTCGCTTTTTGTGTAATGCTGGTCCTCCTAAGGAATTTTATACAAAATGGATATTTGAATGAGATGTAGGCTTATAGAGATACACAAAACATCTCCTGAGCCATCTAACATCAACCTCTGAGCAATAAGAGATTTCTATGGCCATCAAAGATCAATCCCTGGGCAATAATAGTTTTGTATGGGCCAAGCGCTTTAGCCAACATGTTCTGTCTGGGTGAGGTCGTGTTTTATAAAGCTAAAACAAGTGGGTATCTCTATTGATCCGACTCCTTGTAGATAAAGCCAGTGCGATGGATGAGAAGAAACAAACACATGAGCTAGATGGCACCTCTGGGAGGAAGATCAATAACGCTGCCTAACTCGGTGGTCTTCTCCAGTCGGGGCAGGCCTGTTGCGATGAGATGCTGGGCTAGCTAGACAGAGGACGGGAACTGTTGTTGTTTTAAGACATATTCCAGCTGCGGGTCGAAAACCTGAGTTATTGTAGTACCACGTGTGTTTAGCCTCAACTACTTCAAGAAAAATGCTATCTTGACTTCAGCGAAAACTGAAGAGAAATGTGAAATGCATGTTGTTTGCTGAACTTTGTTGATTGTACAATTCAGTTGGCCTCAATAAACCTAATATAAAGTTGGATTTCAGCTACACTGAATAAGCTGGGCCTTAACCTTAGCCATCTAGCATTAAAAGTCAGGCTTGCCTGTGTAGGGACATTAGCCGCGCGTGACAGCAAGGCTCCAGGTGGGAGAGGAATTTGCTCAGCACACACTGCAAGAGAATAGTCTCCACAGAAGCTCGGGAGAGAGGAAGGTAAGGAAAGAGCTGACCGTGATCGTGCTTGTCTGCTAGCCATGACGATAAGGCTTGAGGCTAAGCTAGCTTCCTTCTCCAGCCTACCGCTAGTTCTTACACAGGCCAGTTAGAAACACGCTAGATGTTCACGGCATTCTTTTAGGCCTTTATTTCGTGAGGACTTTCCTTTCCACATGCTGTAATTGGTTTGTAGGCACCTGCTAATGGGCTGGTGCAATACTTTGGAAATAGGGATGGTGAACTTTTACACAGGTGAGGGATGCATAAATTACCCTTTAAGTGGCACATTACTGGACAGTAATTCTCTATTATTTGCTTCAGACATTGTGTGAAGCCACTGATTTAGCGCGATGTAAAGACCGACTAATTAACCAGGTCTGACTACTGCAGTCTTCCAGTCGGAACAGTTATAACAACCGGACTTAAAGGTGATGACTACCAAACATCTTCCTGTTCTTACAACTTTCCTGGGACAGTTAGAGAGAACAGTTCACTCTTGAGCACAGCTTCATAGGTCTGCACCCCTTTCTCTTTACATCCTACATCATGCTTTTAAAAGATGAGTAGCATGTGTTAATAATCCTCAGGGCTGCATTGACCAGCTGTAATCCTCACATGAAGAGGGTTGGTCAGGGCTTCCCAAGACTTCATTATTAATGTCTTATGAATGGCAAAACCAGCTCACTTGGAAACTCATTGGATGTTTTGCAGTGTTTCTTGTCTCCAGGAACATGTCCATGTCCACGTATTGAGTTTCATAATATACATTTGTTCTTGGAGAGGCATGTCAAGAAAAAGAACAGATAAATTTACCTCCCAGTAATGAGGGCAAGGTTATCCTGCCTTTCTTTCATAACTTTTCTGGAGTCCAGTTACTGCAAATTAGTCATCCATTGTATGTTTGGAATTCCACACACACACACACACACACACACACACACACACACACACACACACACACACACACATGCAGTATTGAATGACAAACTGCAATAAGACTTTTCTTCAGCGAAGGCCAAACCAGAGCCCATAATGATATTCATTTTCAACAGGAGAGCGTTCAATTGGGCAATTAAGACAATCAAGTCTGCCAAGTTACACGTGGAGAACGGAAGCTGCTGTGAGACACACCCTCAGCCCCTCACGCTCTCTCTCCAGCCATGGCTTTGTCTCACACATGTGTGGAGAAGAGGCAGGCTGTAGAAAGAGAGGTGCTCCAAAGGCACAATATAATTGAACTTTCCACATTATTTCTCACTAATATGTGCTGCCACTTGGTCTCATTAGTGGAATGATGTGTTCTCCAGTTCGGGAATGAACTCTTTGCCCGAGTAATTAAAGCGCCTAAAGTTTCCAGTCCTTTGTTTAAAGAATTCGTCCTTGTGCTCTCCAAGCACCATCAGCTGCCTAATTAGCAGGGCCTTTGTGTGATTAAAAATTCTCACAGAGATTCCATTGGATATTTTCCTCTGTTAATGAGTGTTTGTGGACAGCTGGGAACTGGTTGGCCTCCCTGCTCGCTGGACCTCCTGCGTACCGGGCCAGACCTCTGTCAAGGCCCACGAGTGAGAGCTGTCATTTCCGTAATGGGGATGGAAACTGGACAAAAACCAGCGTGGGCCATCCCACAGGACTGGAAATGACTTGAAATATAAATGAGGATGAATATTCATATTTTTCTCCCTCTCTCCCTCTCCATTTTTTCCCTTTAACCCTGATTCAATAAAAGTGCTGCGTATTAATATACATGTCTTGCCCCTCAGAACTGGTTACAGGAGTCTGCCCATTAATGCGGCCCCGGCTTCATTGGCTATTACGCTCAGGTTCTTTCTCTCCCCAAAGTCGGGGTCCCTCTCTCCACTGAGAATTGCTCACTGGAAGCTTTACCCTTTTGTGCCATCCTTCCCCACTTAGTGAGAGAGAACGAGGACCCCGAGAGCACCAGAGAGGCGTTTAATGAAGCCACTCGGAAGTAAGGAAGCAGGGGTCAAACTCAAATGAAAGGAGGCAAGACAAGCAATGTGTGCACAGGACCTGGGGCTTGGAGGGAGAGCTGGGGGGGGGGGGGGGGGGGGTGGTCTTAGGAAAGAGGCATTCTGATTGGCTGACGGTCCTGGACAGGTCCCATGATAGCTGTGCTGACTCTGACATTCAGTGAGTCCTTTACAAATACCTGTAAAGTATTATTGTATTTAAGCAGGAAAGTTATTCTGGAAGGTCCAAACCCGTTTGGGACACGTCAGCTGATGGCTACGCAGGGAAAGACAAATGACGTGATAAGAAACTTGACACAGGTTTGGAGAAACGGTTGAACCCAGTGATTCTGAGGAACTTTAATTACAGTGCTGAAGTGATGGATAGATTTCTGGAAACATCATTATAAACAGAGAAAGCTTGTATAATGAGAAACCCATCTGATTACCCTTCTATTTAAAGCACAACATCTCAAGAGGACGTGGTGGTTAATGATAGAACATCTTACTGAACTCTTTACACCTGAAAGGACAAGTTTCGCCTTGGAAAAAAGGGGGAGGTATCCACCGAAATTTAATTGAACAAAGTGATGGGAATGATTTGTTGCCCTGATCCATTATGATTTTCAAAAGGACACTGATGTGCTTCATGATAAGACCCCTGCAGTGAGGGCCACAGAGATTAGACTTCATTATCAAATAATGAATCAGACATCAATATAGTTCTAATTGCTTGCACCGTTGAATGTGTGTGTTGATGTGCCCTAGGAGTGTGTTCTGATTCATCATCAACTACTTCTTTACTCGCCTCTTTTCTCAGCAGCCGTTTAATTTGACCCCTTGTCCCAAAGGTAACGTGTCCACACAAGGCGTCCTCCATCTCTGCGTCATGCTTGCAACTCAAAAGGCAAGTTCAGGTCTCACCACAACACTTTTCTGGCAGGATTCAAAATTCCCAATTCTTAGGTAAGAGCTGAAATTCCCTCATCTATGTTAAGATAAATTCTTACTTTGAGTTTTAATTAACATCAAAAGTTAGAAGTCTATTTTCTGCGGGTTTGGCAGCTGCAGTGAGGTGTAGGGCGAACTCAGCGTGTGGAATGAGCTGTGGTGTTAAACGCTGTTTCGTGAGGTGTTTAAAGGCATGATGACTCAATATCCTCCTGGTGCGGTCCGTCTGCTCTCCTAATCTGTTTCTCATTCCGTCTGGGGAACGGCTGCGCTGGTGGCCTGTCTCGGCCATCACGGAGAACATTCATCACCCCCCCCCCCCAGACCCAAGGAGGAGACGCACGCAGCCTGGCCCGGGTGTCACGGGCCTCGACCCGTCCGACGCCTCTCCAGCTGGTACAGCCCGGCCCGGGTGTCACAGGCCTAGACCCGTCCGCTAACTCTCCAGCTGGGCTGTGTTAGTGCTGTCCGGCAGGGGTTAGCGTGAAGACACGTATGTGGAACATCTCTTAAGTTGAGCCTGAGGACAAACACAAGCTGAGTTTATGTCACAGAACTCAACGGACACCGAGTCGTCCAGTGAGGTGAGGTGAGGTGAGGTGAGGGCTTTAAGAACAAGCACCCTCACACACACTCCAGGCGAGAAACTGAGGATCTGGGGATCTGAGGATCTGTTCTGCTGTACCATATAGGCGAGGACTCATATACATACTGACACCTCCTATCAAAGAACCGGTATGTCTCACGTTAGCCAGTATGTGAGCAGTATGTGTGCATCCGTTGTTCAATGTACAACTTAAGCTGTGTATGAGGTGCCATGACAACGGAAGACAGAAAGCCCTGGAAGTGCAGATCTAGTGAGAAAGCACCGCCTCCCTTTCTTCTCTCTGACAGACCTGACAGACCTGACAGACCTGACAGGCCAAGTGTCTTCCTGCTCCTTTGCTTTGTCAGGCCGAACACACGACGGCAGGGCTTGATTTGAGAGGAGAAGTGGAGGGAGGTGTAGCAGGTTAAACCCCCCCCCCCTTCTGAAACTCTTAGCATAGCCAGCCCATATTGAACTCCACCAGCTACACTGATCCCTGTAGACTGCAGCCGCCCACTGACTAGATTGTCATTACATGTTTCATAAACATTCTGGGTTCAGAGAGGGTTTTTTTTTTTTTTGGGGGGGGGGGGGGGGGTGTTGCTCACAGCTAAAAAATTAAAGTAAAAAAAAAAAGTGGTGGGTGGAATAAGAAATAAATGCTCCTTTCATTATCAATTAGCATTCCACACTTCAAGCCAAGTTAATGGCGGGGTGGTTACTGAGAGACAACCCCCACCCCCCAAATTCCACCCTAACCCCTCAAACACCCCCCCCCAACTCCCCATCACCCCCCACGCCCCCTACTCTATGCCCTTTCATTGGGCTTAAGGAGTGTGAGAACACTCCACCTAACTGACCAAGGGGACAGTGCTTGGGGCAGCAGCGTCAGAATGTCGGAGGCCGTTCAGCTCTTATTATTTCATAAGCATTTGCACTAGTACATTAAGATATGGCTGAAGGGAAAATAGCTAGAAACACACTGAGTCTGTGACAGGACTGTATCTGAGGAGTCTGTGACAGGACTGTGGAGTCATCAGTTCACCCCCTTCCTCCCTCTCTCTCTCTCTCGCTCTCCCTCTCCCTCTCTCTCCATTCTTCACTTCATATAGCATTGATAAGTTGATAAAGTGTGATTAATTTCAATAAGCGGGCTAATTAAAAATGGAATTTTATCTAAATGCTTCGGCTTTGATAGTTAGACACAATTTGCAAGACTTGAAACAGAAAAGTTTGCAGTTGGTAGTTTAAATATTTCTTTTCTGTATTCTTCTGGAGGTTGTCTGCAGGGTCTCGTGGTTCTGCTGTGCTCTGAGCGGCGGGTTTGTGTGATCGGTCTCTGAGCGTTTCAGGGCCGCTTCAGTGTTACGCTTCAGTATTTCTGTGCTGAAATTAAATGTATAATTAAACATAATTAAAGGCATAATTGTTTTTTAGCAGCAAATAATAATCAAGCTAAATTGTGCCCATAAGGTAAATCAATGTAAATGCAGACATTCGTTTTGCCTCTTTAGCAAAGTTTGTCCGATTAGAGCACTATTTCCGAAGAGCTTTGCAGAGTGTAGAGAAAGTGTTGGGAATAGTTAAGAGGAGAGAGAGAAGGACGTAGCTGTTGGAATGGACTACTCTATTTTTCATGAACAAGGTCACTTATCAGTGACCGGAAAGTCGCCCGGTTCTCTTCATCAATTTAATAAGGATTCAAAGTAGAAAAATAGTATGGTCATTTCTTTGTAATACACCCCTGGGCTTTTTATTATGACTTCATTTCCCAATGTAATATTGGAACGTCTCTATAATTGTAAAAGTGTAATAGACTCTAATAGAATTTCATTTTGAACCCTGAATGGTCTATGCCATCTCTGCTCAATTTGAGTAGAATAATGATTTTTAATGTCCACACATGGCTTCCTGTGACCTTATTCAATCTCAGGCCTGATCAGGAAATATATCGATTCAATTACAGCCTGATGACAACCCAACTGTAGAGGGTAGGGGAAAAGGTCAGCATATATTTGAAAATGTAAATCTTAACAATGTCTTTTGGGTTTGCTGAAAAAAGCCATTATCAAATGCCATTTGGGTCCAGGAGCATCAAACCACTGAACCACTGTACTTCTTCTACTACTTACGTCTTTCACTATGTTTCTCTCTCTCTCTCTCTCTCTCTCTCTCTCTCTCTCTCTCTCTCTCTCTCTCTCTCTCTCAGAGAGTCATTCTACAAGGAGGGCTAGAATATTGGCTTTACACTTTCTCCAACTACTTGCCACCAACAGGTGATTCATGAGGGTCAGTATTGTTGGGCTGGTGGGTGATTTGTTGAGGGTCAGTATTGTTGGGCTGGTGGGTGATTTGTTGAGGGTCAGTGTTGTTGGGCTGGTGGGTGATTTGTTGAGGGTCAGTGTTTTTGGGCTGGTAGGTGATTCGGTGAGGGTCAGTGTTGTTGGGCTGGTGGGTGATTCGTTGAGGGGGTCAGTCTTCCTGGGCTGGTGGGTGATCTGTTGAGGGTCAGTGTTGTTGGGCTGGTAGGTGATTTGTTGAGGGTCCGTGTTGTTGGGCTGGTAGGTGATTCATGAGGGTCAGTGTTGCTGGGCTGGTAGGTGATTTGTTGAGGGTCAGTGTTGTTGGGCTGGTGGGTGATTCGTTGAGGGTCAGTGTTGTTGGGCTGGTGGGTGATTTGTTGAGGGTCAGTATTGTTGGGCTGGTGGGTGATTTGTTGAGGGTCAGTGTTGTTGGGATGGCAGGTGACTTGTTGAGGGTCAGTATTGTTGGGCTGGTGGGTGATTTGTTGAGGGTCAGTATTGTTGGGCTGGTGGGTGATTTGTTGAGGGTCAGTGTTTTTGGGCTGGTTGGTGATTCGGTGAGGGTCAGTATTGTTGGGCTGGTAGGTGATTTGTTGAGGGTCAGTATTGTTGGGCTGGTAGGTGATTCATGAGGGTCAGTGTTGCTGGGCTGGTAGGTGATTTGTTGAGGGTCAGTGTTGTTGGGCTGGTGGGTGATTCGTTGAGGGTCAGTGTTGTTGGGCTGGTGGGTGATTTGTTGAGGGTCAGTATTGTTGGGCTGGTGGGTGATTTGTTGAGGGTCAGTGTTGTTGGGATGGCAGGTGACTTGTTGAGGGTCAGTATTGTTGGGCTGGTGGGTGATTTGTTGAGGGTCAGTATTGTTGGGCTGGTGGGTGATTTGTTGAGGGTCAGTGTTTTTGGGCTGGTTGGTGATTCGGTGAGGGTCAGTATTGTTGGGCTGGTGGGTGATTCGTTGAGGGGGTCAGTCTTCTTGGGCTGGTGGGTGATCTGTTGAGGGTCAGTGTTGTTGGGCTGGTAGGTGATTCGTTGAGGGTCAGTGTTGTTGGGCTGGTGGGTGATTCGTTGAGGGGGTCAGTCTTCTTGGGCTGGTGGGTGATTTGTTGAGGGTCAGTGTTGTTGGGCTGGTAGGTGATTCGTTGAGGGTCAGTGTTGTTGGGCTGGTGGGTGATTCGTTGAGGGGGTCAGTCTTCTTGGGCTGGTGGGTGATTTGTTGAGGGTCAGTGTTGTTGGGCTGGTAGGTGATTCGTTGAGGGTCAGTGTTGTTGGGCTGGTGGGTGATTCGTTGAGGGGGTCAGTCTTCTTGGGCTGGTGGGTGATTTGTTGAGGGTCAGTGTTGTTGGGCTGGTAGGTGATTCATGAGGGTCACTGTTGTGGGGATGGTAGGTGATTCTTTGAGGGTCAGTGTTGTTGGGCTGGTAAGTGATTTGTTGAGGGTCAGTATTGCTGGGCTGGTAAGTGATTTGTTGAGGGTCAGTGTTGTTGGGCTGGTAGGTGATTTGTTGAGGGTTCGTGTTGTTGGGATGGTAGGTGATTTGTTGAGGGTCAGTGTTGTTGGGCTGGTAGGTGATTTGTTGAGGGTCAGTATTGCTGGGCTGGTGGGTGATTTGTTGAGGGTTCGTGTTGTTGGGATGGTAGGTGATTTGTTGAGGGTCAGTGTTGCTGGGCTGGTTGGTGATTTGTTGAGGGTCAGTGTTGTTGGGCTGGTAGGTGATTCGTTGAGGGTCAGTGTTGTTGGGCTGGTAGGTGATTCGTTGAGGGTCAGTGTTGTTGGACTGGTGGGTGATTCATGAGGGTCAGTGTTGTTGGGCTGGTGGGTGATTCATGAGGGTCAGTGTTGTTGGGCTGGTAGGTGATTCGTTGAGGGTCAGTGTTGTTGGGCTGGTGGGTGATTCATGAGGGTCAGTATTCCTGGGCTGGTAGGTGATTCGTTGAGGGTCAGTATTGCTGGGCTGGTAAGTGATTTGTTGAGGGTCAGTATTGCTGGGCTGGTAAGTGATTTGTTGAGGGTCAGTGTTGCTGGGCTGGTAGGTGATTCATGAGGGTCAGTATTGCTGGGCTGGTAGGTGATTTGTTGAGGGTTCGTGTTGTTGGGATGGTAGGTGACTCGTTGAGGGTTTGTGTTGTTCGGTGATTTCTCTTCATATCTGCATTCTGAGGCTGGTGCTTGGTGCCTAGTTATTGGCTACATTTAAAAATGTAATGAAGTGCTCCGATTCCACTCAGAGCAAATTACATGCACATCGCAACGGCTGCTAATTCTTAGTTTGGTCATTAAAAACTCATTAAAATTAAAGTGTTCATTTGCATACCTCTGTGTGTTGCATTTTAAATTATTAATTGAAGATAAATAAATGAATGCAATTTAGAGGAATAAACAGGGGAACACATGCACCTGCAGAGCTGTGTGTTGACACTGAGGACAGTGAGTAGGAGGAGCTGCTGACACTCACCACCCTTATGTCTGTGCACCTCTTCTGAGTGAGTGATCCTACTGCAGTGATACAGCAGTATCTACAGCAGTATTTACAGTAGTGTTTACAGCCGTGTTTACAGCAGTGTTTATAACAGTGTTTACAGCTGTGTCTACAGCAGTGTTTACAGCAATGTCAGCAGTGTCTACAGCAGTGTCTACAGCAGAGTTTACAGCTGTGTTTACGGCCGTGTTTACAGCAGTGTCTACAGCAGCATTTACAGCAGTGTCTACAGCAGTGTTTACAGTAGTGTTTACAGACAGGTTTACAGCAGTGTTTACAGCAGTGTTTACAGCAGTGTCTACAGCAGTGTTTACAGTAGTGTTTACAGCAGTGTTTACAGCAGTGTTTACAGTAGTGTTTATGGCCATGTTTACAGCAGTGTCTACAGCCGTGTTTACAGCCGTGTTTACAGAAGTGTCTACAGCAGTGTTTACAGCTGTGTCTACAGCAGTGTTTACAGCAGTGTCTACAGCAGTGTCTACAGCAGTGTTTACAGCAGTGTTTAAAACCATCTCATTACATCAGGCTTTTAGTATATCTCAGGCCTGTTATAATATATTTTGTTATAATTCACCTAAACATTGCAAAACAATTTTTGTACCTTTGTCCAACAAATGTTCTTGCCTTTAAAACATCTTCTCTGTTATCATGTGACTGGATTATCTGTATGAAATACACCAGATTTCTAGAAATACTGGAGAATCATACAGGGTTTTCACCAGTTTTGGTTGGTGGCCTGCGGCCTCGTGCCTACGACCGCAGCACAGCAGTGCCAATATTACACGTTATAGCACTCCCTCTCATGTATTATTGTGTAAACATCAGCAGTGAGCCGGGTTCTGCACTGGGTGTGCTGGGTTCTGCACTGGGTGTGCTGGGTTCTGCACTGGGTGTGCTGGGTTCTGTGCTTGGCTCTGCACTTCTGAGCTCTTTACCCTTTACGCTGCGGTTATTTTGACCCAAATGAAACAGTGACTGTAAGGTCAAGGTTCAGATGGTCAGCGTAAATCTGGGGACATTTATGTTAGGTGAAGCTTATAAGAGGCATGGCTCATTTTATACATTATACATTACAAAATCAGACTTTCAGCTATTATTCAAGGGCATGGATTACTGGTGAACCATGTAAGAAATACTGCCTCTTCTGAAAAGTTCTCCCATATTAGGAGACCAAATGTGATTGGCCAGATGGCTGCTCAGTTGTTTCTTGGCCAGCTGTGTGTCGTTGCATCATTAGTTCATGCACAGGGGGGATAAAGGTAACGGAACGAGCTGATTTTATAAGGGCATTAGCATGAGGGCATTAGCATGAGGGCATTAGCATGAGGGCTCAGCGGGACACTGAAAAAGTGTCACTCCAGGAGAGCAGGTCCGTACTAGCATGACGATTCTCTGCAAATCAATCAGACACATGGGTTTAGCACAGTCTGAGGAGCAGGAACACAACCATGTAGACAAAAGGTTCCAGTAGATTGTGGATGTCTGATGAAAACTTCCGATCAAGAACAATCTCCTGTATATAGACCAATGAGAGTCAAAGACAGCTTTAAACAGAAGAATGAACCAGCCTCGAGAGCAGAAATAGCAAAGCACATGCTGAAGCAGACCGCCCAAAGCCTTATGGACACAAAGATGAACCTGAACCAGGAGATGGAAGTGTGCAGAGATACCAGAAGCTCCTCACCATTCAAACCATTTTCTCCATCTCTAAACCATATAAAAGACTGATTAGTGATTAGTGATTCAAACCCTCATCTGTAAACCATGAAAAAGACTGA